>NC_069499.1:723387083-723479583 GCF_027579735.1 Bombina bombina
CCACACCCACAAATCAGTTTTACAAACTTTGCCTCCTATGGAGGTGGTGAAGTAAGTTTGTGCTAGATTCTATGTTGATATGCGCTCCGCAGCAGGTTGGAGCCCGGTTTTCCTCTCGGCGTGCAGTGAATGTCAGAGGGATGTGAGGAGAGTATTGCCTATTTGAATTCAATGATCTCCTTCTACGGGGTCTATTTCATAGGTTCTCTGTTATCGGTCGTAGAGATTCATCTCTTACCTCCCTTTTCAGATCGACGATATACTCTTATATATACCATTACCTCTACTGATTCTCGTTTCAGTACTGGTTTGGCTTTCTACTACATGTAGATGAGTGTCCTGGGGTAAGTAAGTCTTATTTTCTGTGACACTCTAAGCTATGGTTGGGCACTTTTATATAAAGTTCTAAATATATGTATTCAAACATTTATTTGCCTTGACTCAGGACGTTCAAACATTCCTTATTTCAGACAGTCAGTTTCATATTTGGGATAATGCATATGAATACATTTTTTTCTTACCTTAAAATTTGACTTTTTTCCCTGTGGGCTGTTAGGCTCGCGGGGGCTGAAAATGCTTCATTTTATTGCATCATTCTTGGCGCGGACTTCTTTGTCGCAATTTTTTTTTTCTGTTTCCAGCGTCGCCGGAAGTTGCGTTATTTTTGACTTTTTTGCGCCAAAAGTGTCGGCGTTCCGGATGTGGCGTCATTTTTGGCGCCAAAAGCATTTAGGCGCCAAATAATGTGGGCGTCTTTTTTGGAGCTAAAAAATATGGGCGTCACTATTGTCTCCACATTATTTAAGTCTCATTATTTATTGCTTCTGGTTGCTAGAAGCTTGTTCACTGGCATTTTTTCCCATTCCTGAAACTGTCATTTAAGGAATTTGATCAATTTTGCTTTATATGTTTGTTTTTTTCTATTACATATTGCAAGATGTCCCAGATTGACACTGAGTCAGAAGATACTTCTGGAAAAACGCTGCCTGGTGCTGGATCGACCAAAGTTAAGTGTATCTGCTGTAAACTTGTGGTATCTGTTCCTCCAGCTGTTGTTTGTAATGAATGTCATGACAAACTTGTTAATGCAGATAATATTTCCTTTAGTAATGTTACATTACCTGTTGCTGTTCCGTCAACATCTAATAATCAGAGTGTTCCTGTTAACATAAGAGATTTTGTTTCTAAATCCATTAAGAAGGCCATGTCTGTTATTCCTCCTCCTAGTAAACGTAAAAGGTCTTTTAAAACTTCTCATTTTTCAGATAAATTTTTAAATGAACATCATCATTCTGATTCTGATAATGGTTCCTCTGGTTCAGAGGATTCTGTCTCAGAGGTTGATGCTGATAAATCTTCATATTTATTCAAAATGGAATTTATTCGTTCTTTACTTAAAGAAGTCTTAATTGCATTAGAAATAGAGGATTCTGGTCCTCTTGATACTAAATCTAAACGTTTAAATAAGGTTTTTAAATCTCCTGTAGTTATTCCAGAAGTTTTTCCTGTCCCTGATGCTATTTCTGAAGTAATCTCCAGGGAATGGAATAATTTGGGTAATTCATTTACTCCTTCTAAACGTTTTAAGCAATTATATCCTGTGCCATCTGACAGATTAGAGTTTTGGGACAAAATCCCTAAAGTTGATGGGGCTATCTCTACTCTTGCTAAACGTACTACTATTCCTACGGCAGATAGTACTTCCTTTAAGGATCCTTTAGATAGGAAGATTGAATCCTTTCTAAGAAAAGCTTACTTATGTTCAGGTAATCTTCTTAGACCTGCTATATCTTTAGCGGATGTTGCTGCAGCTTCAACTTTTTGGTTAGAAGCTTTAGCGCAACAAGTAACAGATCATAATTCTCATAGCATTGTTAATCTTCTTCAACATGCTAATAACTTTATTTGTGATGCCATCTTTGATATCATTAGAGTTGATGTCAGGTATAGGTCTCTAGCTATTTTAGCTAGAAGAGCTTTATGGCTTAAAACTTGGAATGCTGATATGTCTTCTAAGTCAACTTTGCTTTCCCTTTCTTTCCAAGGTAATAAATTATTTGGTTCTCAGTTGGATTCTATTATCTCAACTGTTACTGGCGGGAAAGGAACTTTTTTACCACAGGATAAAAAATCTAAAGGTAAATTTAGGTCTAATAATCGTTTTCGTTCCTTTCGTCACAATAAGGAACAAAAGCCTGATCCTTCACCCACAGGAGCGGTATCAGTTTGGAAACCATCTCCAGTCTGGAATAAATCCAAGCCTTTTAGAAAACCAAAGCCAGCTCCCAAGTCCACATGAAGTTGCGGCCCTCAATCCAGCCCAGCTGGTAGGGGGCAGATTATGTTTTTTCGAAGAAATTTGGATCAATTCAATTCACAATCTTTGGATTCAGAACATTGTTTCAGAAGGGTACAGCATTGGCTTCAAGATAAGGCCTCCTGCAAAGAGATTTTTTCTTTCCCGTGTCCCAGTAAATCCAGCGAAGGCTCAAGCATTTCTGAAATGTGTTTCAGATCTAGAGTTGGCTGGAGTAATTATGCCAGTTCCAGTTCTGGAACAGGGGCTGGGGTTTTATTCAAATCTCTTCATTGTACCAAAGAAGGAGAATTCCTTCAGACCAGTTCTGGATCTAAAAATATTGAATTGTTATGTAAGGACACCAACATTAAAAATGGTAACTATAAGGACTATCCTGCCTTTTGTTCAGCAAGGGCATTATATGTCCACAATAGATATACAGGATGCATATCTGCATATTCCGATTCATCCAGATCACTATCAGTTTCTGAGATTCTCTTTCCTAGACAAGCATTACCAGTTTGTGGCTCTGCCGTTTGGCCTAGCAACAGCTCCAAGAATTTTTACAAAGGTTCTCGGTGCCCTTCTGTCTGTAATCAGAGAACAGGGTATTGTGGTATTTCCTTATTTTGACGATATCTTGGTACTTGCTCAGTCTTCACATTTAGCAGAATCTCATACGAATCGACTTGTATTGTTTCTTCAAGATCATGGTTGGAGGATCAATTTACCGAAAAGTTCATTGATTCCTCAGACAAGGGTAACCTTTTTAGGTTTCCAGATAGATTCAGTGTCCATGACTCTATCTTTGACAGACAAGAGACGTCTAAAATTGATCTCAGCTTGTCGAAATCTTCAATCACAATCATTCCCTTCGGTAGCCTTATGCATGGAAATTCTAGGTCTTATGACTGCTGCATCGGACGCGATCCCCTTTGCTCGTTTTCACATGCGACCTCTTCAGTGGTGCTGAACCAGTGGTGCAGGGATTACACAAAGATATCTCAATTAATATCTTTAAAACCGATTGTACGACACTCTCTGACGTGGTGGACAGATCACCATCGTTTAGTTCAGGGGGCTTCTTTTGTTCTTCCGACCTGGACTGTAATTTCAACAGATGCAAGTCTGACAGGTTGGGGAACTGTTTGGGGGTCTCTGACAGCACAAGGGGTTTGGGAATCTCAGGAGGTGAGATTACCAATCAATATTTTGGAACTCCGTGCAATTTTCAGAGCTCTTCAGTCATGGCCTCTTCTAAAGAGAGAATTGTTCATTTGTTTTCAGACAGACAATGTCACAACTGTGGCATACATCAATCATCAAGGAGGGACTCACAGTCCTCTGGCTATGAAAGAAGTATCTCGAATACTGGTATGGGCGGAATCCAGCTCCTGTCTAGTTTCTGCGGTTCATATCCCAGGTATAGACAATTGGGAAGCGGATTATCTCAGTCGCCAAACGTTGCATCCGGGCGAATGGTCTCTTCACCCAGAGGTATTTCTTCAGATTGTTCAGATGTGGGGACTTCCAGAAATAGATCTGATGGCTTCTCATCTAAACGAGAAACTTTCCAGGTATCTGTCCAGATCCAGGGATCCTCAGGCGGAAGCAGTGGATGCATTGTCACTTCCTTGGAAGTATCATCCTGCCTATCTCTTTCCGCCTCTAGTTCTTCCAAGAGTAATCTCCAAGATTCTGAAGGAATGCTCGTTTGTTCTGCTGGTGGCTCCAGCATGGCCTCACAGGTTTTGGTATGCGGATCTTGTCCGGATGGCCTCTTGCCAACCGTGGACTCTCACGTTAAGACCAGACCTTCTGTCACAAGGTCCTTTTTTCCATCAGGATCTCAAATCCTTAAATTTAAAGGTATGGAGATTGAACGCTTGATTCTTAGTCAAAGAGGTTTCTCTGACTCTGTGATTAATACCATGTTACAGGCTCGTAAATCTGTATCTAGAAAGATATATTATAGAGTCTGTAAGACTTACATTTCTTGGTGTCTTTCTCATCATTTTTTCTGGCCATTCTTTTAGAATTCCGAGAATTTTACAGTTTCTTCAGGATGGTTTGGATAAAGGTTTGTCTGCAAGTTCCTTGAAAGCACAAATCTCTGCTCTTTCTGTTCTTTTTCACAGAAAGATTGCTAATCTTCCTGATATTCATTGTTTTGTACAAGCTTTGGTTCGTATAAAACCTGTCATTAAGTCAATCTCTCCTCCTTGGAGTTTGAATTTGGTTCTGGGGGCTCTTCAAGCTCCTCCGTTTGAACCTATGCATTCGCTGGATATTAAATTACTTTCTTGGAAAGTTTTGTTTCTTTTGGCCATCTCTTCTGCTAGAAGAGTTTCTGAATTATCTGCTCTTTCTTGTGAGTCTCCTTTTCTGATTTTTCATCAGGATAAGGCGGTGTTGCGAACTTCTTTTAAATTTTTACCTAAGGTTGTGAATTCTAACAACATTAGTAGAGAAATTGTGGTTCCTTCATTGTGTCCTAATCCTAAGAATTCTAAGGAGAGATCATTGCTTTCTTTGGATGTAGTTAGAGCTTTGAAATATTATGTTGAAGCTACTAAGAATTTCCGAAAGACTTCTAGTCTATTTGTTATCTTTTCCGGTTCTAGGAAAGGTCAGAAGGCCTCTGCCATTTCTTTGGCATCTTGTTTAAAATCTTTAATTCATCTTGCTTATGTCGAGTCGGGTAAAACTCCGCCTCAAAGGATTACAGCTCATTCTACTAGGTCAGTTTCTACTTCCTGGGCGTTTAGGAATGAAGCTTCGGTTGATCAGATTTGCAAAGCAGTAACTTGGTCTTCTTTGCATACTTTTACTAAATTCTACCATTTTGATGTGTTTTCTTCTTCTGAAGCAGTTTTTGGTAGAAAAGTACTTCAGGCAGCTGTTTCAGTTTGATTCTTCTGCTTATAATTTCAGTTTTTTTCATTATAAGATTTAAACTTTATTTTGGGTGTGGATGATTTTCAGCGGAATTGGCTGTCTTTATTTTATCCCTCCCTCTCTAGTGACTCTTGCGTGGAAGATCCACATCTTGGGTAGTCATTATCCCATACGTCACTAGCTCATGGACTCTTGCTAATTACATGAAAGAAAATATAATTTATGTAAGAACTTACCTGATAAATTCATTTCTTTCATATTAGCAAGAGTCCATGAGGCCCACCCTTTTTGTGGTGGTTATGATTTTTTTGTATAAAGCACAATTATTCCAATTCCTTATTTTTTATGCTTTCGCACTTTTTTCTTATCACCCCACTTCTTGGCTATGCGTTAAACTGATTTGTGGGTGTGGTGAGGGGTGTATTTATAGGCATTTTGAGGTTTGGGAAACTTTGCCCCTCCTGGTAGGAATGTATATCCCATACGTCACTAGCTCATGGACTCTTGCTAATATGAAAGAAATGAATTTATCAGGTAAGTTCTTACATAAATTATGTTTTTTTGTGACACTCTAAGCTATGGTTGGGCACTTTATATAAAGTTCTAAATATATGTGTTTAAACATTTATTTGCCTTGATTCAGGATGATCAATATTCCTTTTTTCAGACAGTCAGTTTCATTATTTGGGATAATGCATATGAATTAAAACTTTTTTTCTTACCTTAAAAATTGACTTTTTCTTTCATGTAATTAGCAAGAGTCCATGAGCTAGTGACGTATGGGATATACATTCCTACCAGGAGGGGCAAAGTTTCCCAAACCTCAAAATGCCTATAAATACACCCCTCACCACACCCACAATTCAGTTTTACAAACTTTGCCTCCTATGGAGGTGGTGAAGTAAGTTTGTGCTAGATTCTACGTTGATATGCGCTCCGCAGCAAGTTGGAGCCCGGTTTTCCTCTCAGCGTGCAGTGAATGTCAGAGGGATGTGAGGAGAGTATTGCCTGTTTGAATGCAGTGATCTCCTTCTACGGGGTCTATTTCATAGGTTCTCTGTTATCGGTCGTAGAGATTAATCTCTTACCTCCCTTTTCAGATCGACGATATACTCTTATTTATATACCATTACCTCTGCTGATTTTCGTTTCAGTACTGGTTTGGCTTTCTACAAACGTGTAGATGAGTGTACTGGGGTAAGTAAGTCTTATTTTCTGTGACACTCCAAGCTATGGTTGGGCACTTTGTTTATAAAGTTCTAAATATATGTATTCAAACATTTATTTGCCTTGACTCAGAATGTTCAACATTCCTTATTTTCAGACAGTCAGTTTCATATTTGGGATAATGCGTTTGAATCAATCATTTTTTCTTACCTTAAAAATTTCACTTTTTTTCCCTGTGGGCTGTTAGGCTCGCGGGGGCTGAAAATGCTTCATTTTATTGCGTCATTCTTGGCGCGGACTTTTTTGGCGCAAAAAATCTTTTCTGTTTCCGGCGTCATACGTGTCGCCGGAAGTTGCGTCATTTTTTGACGTCCTTTTGCGCCAAAAATGTCGGCGTTCCGGATGTGGCGTCATTTTTGGCGCCAAAAAGCATTTAGGCGCCAAACAATGTGGGCGTATTATTTGGCGCCAAAAAATATGGGCGTCGCTTTTGTCTCCACATTATTTCAGTCTGATTTTTTCTTTGCTTCTGGTTACTAGAAGCTTGTTTATTGGCATTTTTTCCCATTCCTGAAACTGTCATTTAAGAAATTTGATCAATTTTGCTTTATATGTTGTTTTTTCTCTTACATATTGCAAGATGTCTCACGTTGCATCTGAGTCAGAAGATACTTCAGGAAAATCGCTGTCTAGTGCTGGAACTACCAAAGCTAAGTGTATCTGCTGTAAACTTTTGGTAGCTATTCCTCCGGCTGTTGTTTGTATTAATTGTCATGACAAACTTGTTAAAGCAGATAATATTTCCTTTAGTAATGTACCATTGCCTGTTGCAGTTCCCTCAACATCTAAGGTGCAGAATGTTCCTGATAATATAAGAGATTTTGTTTCTGAATCCATCAAGAAGGCTATGTCTGTTATTTCTCCATCTAGTAAACATAAAAAATCTTTTAAAACTTCTCTCTCTACAGATGAATTTTTAAATGAACATCATCATTCTGATTCTGATGACTCTTCTGGTTCAGAGGATTCTGTCTCAGAGATTGATGCTGATAAATCTTCATATTTATTTAAAATGGAATTTATTCGTTCTTTACTTAAAGAAGTACTAATTGCTTTAGAAATAGAGGATTCTGGTCCTCTTGATACTAATTCTAAACGTTTAGATAAGGTGTTTAAATCTCCTGTGGTAATTCCAGAAGTTTTTCCTGTTCCTAATGCTATTTCTGAAGTAATTTCCAGAGAATGGGATAAATTGGGTAATTCATTTACTCCTTCTAAACGTTTTAAGCAATTATATCCTGTGCCGTCTGACAGATTAGAATTTCTCCAACATAGGTGTGTCCGGTCCACGGCGTCATCCTTACTTGTGGGATATTCTCTTCCCCAACAGGAAATGGCAAAGAGCCCAGCAAAGCTGGTCACATGATCCCTCCTAGGCTCCGCCTTCCCCAGTCATTCTCTTTGCCGTTGCACAGGCAACATCTCCACGGAGATGGCTCAGAGTTTTTTGGTGTTTAAATGTAGTTTTTATTCTTCAATCAAGAGTTTGTTATTTTAAAATAGTGCTGGTATGTACTATTTACTCTGAAACAAAAAAGAGATGAAGATTTCTGTTTGTAAGAGGAAAATGATTTTAGCAACCGTTACTAAAATCGATGGCTGTTTCCACACAGGACTGTTGAGAGGAATTAACTTCAGTTGGGGGAAACAGTGAGCAGACTTTGACTGCTTGAGGTATGACACATTTCTAACAAGACTTGGTAATGCTGGAAGCTGTCATTTTCCCTATGGGATCTGGTAAGCCATTTTCTTAATTTTCAATATAAGAATACAAGGGCTTCACAAGGGCTTTAAAGACTGGTAGACATTTTTCTGGGCCAAAACGATTACTATATAAGCATGTTTAATGGTTTATAACTTAGGAGAGTTATTTTAATCTTGGCAAATTGTTAAAAAAACGGACAGGCACTGTATTGGACACCTTTTTCACTGGGGGCCTTTTCTAGTCATAGGCAGAGCCTCATTTTCGCGCCACTAATGCGCAGTTGTTTTTGAGAAGCAAGGCATGCAGATGCATGTGTGAGGAGCTCAGATCCACTGAAAAAGCTTATTGAAGGCGTCATTTGGTATCGTATTCCCCTCTGGGCTTGGTTGGGTCTCAGCAAAGCAGATACCAGGGACTGTATAGGGGTTAAATGTAAAAACGGCTCCGGTTCCGTTATTTTAAGAGTTAAAGCTTTCAAATTTGGTGTGCAGTACTGTTAAGGCTTTATGACACTGTGGTGAAATTTTGGTGAATTTTGAACATTTCCTTCATACTTTTGCGTATATTCAGTAAAAAAGTGTGTTCAGTTTAAAATTTAAAGAGACAGTAACGGTTTTATTTTAAAACGTTTTTTGTGCTTTGTTACCAAGTTTATGCCTATTAACATGTCTGAACTACCAGATAGACGATGTTCTGTATGTTCGGAAGCCAAGGTTCCTATCCATTTAAATATATGTGATAAATGTGACAAACAAAGTAGGGACAATGATACCACTGATAATAATGTTGCCCAAAACGATTCCTTAAGTGAGGGGAGTAAGCATGGTACTGCATCATCCCCTTCTATGTCTACACCAGTCTTGCCCACTCAGGAGGCCCCTAGTACATCTAGTGCGCCAATCCTCCTTACTATGCAACAATTAACGGCTGTAATGGATAATTCTATTAAAAACATTTTAGCCAAAATGCCCATTTATCAGCGAAAGCGCGACTGCTCTGTTTTTAGATACTGAAGAGCATGAGGACGCTGATGATAATGGTTCTGACATGCCCTTACACCAGTCTGAAGGGGCTAGGGAGGTTTTGTCTGAGGGAGAAATTTCAGATTCAGGAAAAATTTCTCAACCATCTGAACCTGATGTTATTACATTTAAATTTAAATTGGAACATCTCCGCGCTCTGCTTAAGGAGGTGTTATCTACTCTGGATGATTGTGACAATTTGGTCATTCCAGAGAAATTATGTAAAATGGACAGGTTCCTAGAGGTCCCGGTGCCCCCCGAAGCTTTTCCTATACCCAAGCGGGTGGCGGACATTGTAAATAAAGAATGGGAAAGGCCCGGCATACCCTTTGTCCCTCCCCCTATATTTAAGAAATTATTTCCTATGGTCGACCCCAGGAAGGACTTATGGCAGACAGTCCCCAAGGTCGAGGGGGCGGTTTCTACTCTAAACAAACGCACCACTATCCCTATAGAAGATAGTTGTGCTTTTAAAGATCCTATGGACAAAAAATTAGAGGGTTTGCTTAAAAAGATGTTTGTTCAGCAAGGTTACCTTCTACAACCAATTTCATGCATTGTTCCTGTCACTACAGCAGTGTGTGTCTGGTTCGAGGAACTAGAAAAGTCGCTCAATCAAGCATCCTCTTATGAGGAGGTTATGGGCAGAGTTCAAGCACTTAAGTTGGCTAACTCTTTTACCTTAGACGCCACTTTGCAATTAGCTAGATTAGCGGCGAAAAATTCAGGGTTTGCTATTGTGGCGCGCAGAGCGCTTTGGCTAAAGTCTTGGTCAGCGGATGCGTCCTCCAAGAACAAATTGCTTAACATACCTTTCAAGGGGAAAACGCTGTTTGGTCCCGACTTGAAAGAGATTATTTCAGATATCACTGGGGGTAAGGGCCACGCCCTTCCTCAGGATAGGTCTTTTAAGGCTAAAAATAAACCAAATTTTCGTCCCTTTCGCAGAAACGGACCAGCCTCAAGTTCTACATCCTCTAAGCAAGAGGGTAATACTTCTCAAACCAAGCCAGCCTGGAGGCCAATGCAAGGCTGGAACAAAGGTAAGCAGGCCAAGAAACCTGCCACTGCTACCAAGACAGCATGAGATGTTGGCCCCCGATCCGGGACCGGATCTGGTGGGGGGCAAACTTTCTCTCTTCGCTCAGGCTTGGGCAAGAGATGTTCTGGATCCTTGGGCGCTAGAAATAGTCTCCCAAGGTTATCTTCTGGAATTCAAGGAGCTACCCCCAAGGGGAAGGTTCCACAGGTCTCAATTGTCTTCAGACCACATAAAAAGACAGGCATTCTTACATTGTGTAGAAGACCTGTTAAAAATGGGAGTGATTCATCCTGTTCCATTAGGAGAACAAGGGATGGGATTCTACTCCAATCTGTTCATAGTTCCCAAAAAAGAGGGAACATTCAGACCAATCTTAGATCTCAAGATCCTAAACAAATTTCTCAAGGTTCCATCGTTCAAAATGGAAACCATTCGGACAATTCTTCCTACCATCCAGGAAGGTCAATTCATGACCACGTGGATTTAAAGGATGCGTATCTACATATTCCTATCCACAAGGAACATCATCGGTTCCTAAGGTTCGCCTTTCTGGACAAGCATTACCAGTTTGTGGCACTTCCATTCGGATTAGCCACTGCTCCAAGAATTTTCACAAAGGTACTGGGGTCCCTTCTAGCGGTGCTAAGACCAAGGGGCATTGCAGTAGTACCTTACTTGGACGACATACTGATTCAAGCGTCGTCTCTACCACAAGCAAAGGCTCATACGGACATTGTCCTGGCCTTTCTCAGATCTCACGGGTGGAAAGTGAACGTAGAAAAAAGTTCTCTATCTCCGTCAACAAGAGTTCCCTTCTTGGGAACAATAATAGACTCCTTAGAAATGAGGATTTTTCTGACAGAGGCCAGAAAATCAAAACTTCTAAGCTCTTGTCAAGTACTTCATTCTGTTCCTCTTCCTTCCATAGCGCAGTACATGGAAGTAATAGGTTTGATGGTGGCGGCAATGGACATAGTTCCTTTTGCGCAAATTCATCTAAGACCATTACAACTGTGCATGCTCAGTCAGTGGAATGGGGATTATACAGACTTGTCTCCGACGATACAAGTAGATCAGAGGACCAGAGATTCACTCCGTTGGTGGCTGACCCTGGACAACTTGTCACAAGGGATGAGCTTCCGCAGACCAGAGTGGGTCATTGTCACGACCGACGCCAGTCTGGTGGGCTGGGGCGCGGTCTGGGAACCCCTGAAAGCTCAGGGTCTTTGGTCTCGGGAAGAATCTCTTCTCCCGATAAATATTCTGGAACTGAGAGCGATATTCAATGCTCTCAAGGCTTGGCCTCAGCTAGCAAAGGCCAAATTCATAAGGTTTCAATCAGACAACATGACGACTGTTGCGTATATCAACCATCAGGGGGGAACAAGGAGTTCCCTGGCGATGGAAGAAGTGACCAAAATAATTCAATGGGCGGAGACTCACTCCTGCCACTTGTCTGCAATCCACATCCCAGGAGTGGAAAATTGGGAAGCGGATTTTCTGAGTCGTCAGACATTTCATCCGGGGGAGTGGGAACTCCATCCGGAAATCTTTGCCCAAATAATTCAATTATGGGGCATTCCAGACATGGATCTGATGGCGTCTCGTCAGAACTTCAAGGTTCCTTGCTACGGGTCCAGATCCAGGGATCCCAAGGCGACTCTAGTGGATGCACTAGTAGCACCTTGGAGCTTCAACCTAGCTTATGTGTTCCCACCGTTTCCTCTCATTCCCAGGCTGGTAGCCAGGATCAAACAGGATAGGGTATCGGTGATCTTGATAGCTCCTGCGTGGCCACGCAGGACTTGGTATGCAGATCTGGTGAATATGTCATCGGCTCCACCATGGAAGCTACCTTTGAGACAGGACCTTCTTGTTCAAGGTCCGTTCGAACATCCGAATCTGGCCTCACTCCAACTGACTGCTTGGAGATTGAACGCTTGATTTTATCAAAGCGAGGGTTCTCAGATTCTGTCATTGATACTCTTGTTCAGGCTAGAAAGCCTGTAACTAGAAAAATCTACCATAAAATATGGAAAAAATATATCTGTTGGTGTGAATCTAAAGGATAGATAAAAATTCCTAAGATTCTATCCTTTCTTCAAGAAGGTTTGGAGAAAGGATTATCTGCAAGTTCTTTGAAGGGACAGATTTCTGCTTTATCTGTTTTACTTCACAAAAAGCTGGCGGCTGTGCCAGATGTTCAAGCTTTTGTTCAGGCTCTGGTTAGAATCAAGCCTGTTTACAAACCTTTGACTCCTCCTTGGAGTCTCAATTTAGTTCTTTCAGTTCTTCAGGGGGTTCCGTTTGAACCCCTACATTCCGTAGATATTAAGTTATTATCTTGGAAAGTTTTGTTTTTGGTTGCAATTTCTTCTGCTAGAAGAGTTTCAGAGTTATCTGCTCTGCAGTGTTCTCCTCCTTATCTGGTGTTCCATGCAGATAAGGTGGTTTTGCGTACTAAACCTGGTTTTCTTCCGAAAGTTGTTTCTAACAAAAATATTAACCAGGAGATAGTCGTGCCTTCTTTGTGTCCGAATCCAGTTTCAAAGAAGGAACGTTTGTTGCACAATTTGGATGTAGTTCGTGCTCTAAAATTCTATTTAGAGGCTACAAAGGATTTCAGACAAACATCTTCCTTGTTTGTTGTTTATTCTGGTAAAAGGAGAGGTCAAAAAGCAACTTCTACCTCTCTCTCTTTTTGGCTTAAAAGCATCATCAGATTGGCTTATGAGACTGCCGGACGGCAGCCTCCTGAAAGAATCACAGCTCATTCCACTAGGGCCGTGGCTTCCACATGGGCCTTCAAGAATGAGGCTTCTGTTGATCAGATATGTAAGGCAGCGACTTGGTCTTCACTGCACACTTTTACCAAATTTTACAAATTTGATACTTTTGCTTCTTCTGAGGCTATTTTTGGGAGAAAGGTTTTGCAAGCCGTGGTGCCTTCCATCTAGGTGACCTGATTTGCTCCCTCCCATCATCCGTGTCCTAAAGCTTTGGTATTGGTTCCCACAAGTAAGGATGACGCCGTGGACCGGACACACCTATGTTGGAGAAAACAGAATTTATGTTTACCTGATAAATTACTTTCTCCAACGGTGTGTCCGGTCCACGGCCCGCCCTGGTTTTTTAATCAGGTCTGATGATTTATTTTCTCTAACTACAGTCACCACGGTATCATATGATTTCTCCTATGCAAATATTCCTCCTTTACGTCGGTCGAATGACTGGGGAAGGCGGAGCCTAGGAGGGATCATGTGACCAGCTTTGCTGGGCTCTTTGCCATTTCCTGTTGGGGAAGAGAATATCCCACAAGTAAGGATGACGCCGTGGACCGGACACACCGTTGGAGAAAGTAATTTATCAGGTAAACATAAATTCTGTTTTTGGGACAAAATCCCTAAAGTTGATGGGGCTATTTCTACCCTTGCTAAACGTACTACTATTCCTACGTCAGATGGTACTTCGTTTAAAGATCCTTTAGATAGGAAAATTGAATCCTTTCTAAGAAAAGCTTATCTGTGTTCAGGTAATCTTCTTAGACCTGCTATATCTTTGGCTGATGTTGCTGCAGCTTCAACTTTTTGGTTGGAGACTTTAGCGCAACAAGTAACAGATCATGATTCTCATAATATTATTATTCTTCTTCAGCATGCTAATAATTTTATCTGTGATGCCATTTTTGATATTATCAGAGTTGATGTCAGGTTTATGTCTCTAGCTATTTTAGCTAGAAGAGCTTTATGGCTTAAAACTTGGAATGCTGATATGGCTTCTAAATCAACTCTACTTTCCATTTCTTTCCAGGGTAACAAATTATTTGGTTCTCAGTTGGATTCCATTATCTCAACTGTTACTGGTGGGAAAGGAACTTTTTTACCACAGGATAAAAAATCTAAGGGTAAAAACAGGGCTAATAATCGTTTTAGTTCCTTTCGTTTCAACAAAGAACAAAAGCCTGATCCTTCATCCTCAGGAGCAGTTTCAGTTTGGAAACCATCTCCAGTCTGGAATAAATCCAAGCCTTCTAGAAAGGCAAAGCCTGCTTCTAAGTCCACATGAAGGTGCGGCCCTCATTCCAGCTCAGCTGGTAGGGGGCAGGTTACGTTTTTTCAAAGAAATTTGGATCAATTCTGTTCACAATCTTTGGATTCAGAACATTGTTTCAGAAGGGTACAGAATTGGTTTCAAGATGAGACCTCCTGCAAAGAGATTTTTTCTTTCCCGTGTCCCAGTAAATCCAGTGAAAGCTCAAGCATTTCTGAATTGTGTTTCAGATCTAGAGTTGGCTGGAGTAATTATGCCAGTTCCAGTTCTGGAACAGGGGATGGGGTTTTATTCAAATCTCTTCATTGTACCAAAGAAGGAGAATTCCTTCAGACCAGTTCTGGATCTAAAAATATTGAATCGTTATGTAAGGATACCAACGTTCAAAATGGTAACTGTAAGGACTATCTTGCCTTTTGTTCAGCAAGGGCATTATATGTCCACAATAGATTTACAGGATGCTTATCTGCATATTCCGATTCATCCAGATCATTATCAGTTCCTGAGATTCTCTTTTCTGGACAAGCATTACCAGTTTGTGGCTCTGCCGTTTGGCCTAGCTACAGCTCCAAGAATTTTTACAAAAGTTCTCGGTGCCCTTCTGTCTGTAATCAGAGAACAGGGTATTGTGGTATTTCCTTATTTGGACGATATCTTGGTACTTGCTCAGTCTTTACATTTAGCAGAATCTCATACGAATCGACTTGTGTTGTTTCTTCAAGATCATGGTTGGAGGATCAATTTACCAAAAAGTTCATTGATTCCTCAGACAAGGGTAACTTTTCTGGGTTTCCAGATAGATTCAGTGTCCATGACTCTGTCTTTAACAGACAAGAGACGTCTAAAATTGATTTCAGCTTGTCGAAACCTTCAGTCACAATCATTCCCTTCGGTAGCCTTATGCATGGAAATTCTAGGTCTTATGACTGCTGCATCGGACGCGATCCCCTTTGCTCGTTTTCACATGCGACCTCTTCAGCTCTGTATGCTGAATCAATGGTGCAGGGATTACACAAAGATATCTCAATTAATATCTTTAAAACCGATTGTACAACACTCTCTAACGTGGTGGACAGATCACCATCGTTTAATTCAGGGGGCTTCTTTTGTGCTTCCGACCTGGACTGTAATTTCAACAGATGCAAGTCTCACAGGTTGGGGAGCTGTGTGGGGATCTCTGACGGCACAAGGAGTTTGGGAATCTCAGGAGGTGAGATTACCGATCAATATTTTGGAACTCCGTGCAATTTTCAGAGCTCTTCAGTCTTGGCCTCTTCTGAAGAGAGAATCGTTCATTTGTTTTCAGACAGACAATGTCACAACTGTGGCATACATCAATCATCAAGGAGGGACTCACAGTCCTCTGGCTATGAAAGAAGTATCTCGAATTCTGGTTTGGGCGGAATCCAGCTCCTGTCTAATCTCTGCGGTTCATATCCCAGGTATAGACAATTGGGAAGCGGATTATCTCAGTCGCCAAACGTTACATCCGGGCGAATGGTCTCTTCCCAGGTATCTGTCCAGATCCAGGGATCCTCAAGCGGAAGCAGTGGATGCATTGTCACTTCCTTGGAAGTATCATCCTGCCTATATCTTTCCGCCTCTAGTTCTTCTTCCAAGAGTAATCTCCAAGATTCTGAAGGAATGCTCATTTGTTCTGCTGGTAGCTCCGGCATGGCCTCAGAGGTTTTGGTATGCGGATCTTGTTCGGATGGCCTCTTGCCATCTGTGGACTCTTCCGCTACGACCAGACGTTCTGTCGCAAGGTCCTTTTTTCCATCAGGATCTCAAATCCTTAAATTTAAAGGTATGGAGATTGAACGCTTGATTCTTAGTCAAATAATTTTTTTGACATTTTGCGCCAAAAATGTCGGCGTCACCGGATGTGGCGTCATTCTTGGCGCCGAAAGCATTTGGGCGCCAATAATGTGGGCGGCTTTTTTGGCGCTAAAAAATGGAATTTGATAGATTTTGCTTTATATGTTGTTTTTTCTCTTACATATTGCAAGATGTCTCAGATTGACCCTGGATCAGAAGCTACTTCTGGAAAAACGCTGCCTGATGCTGGTTCCACCAAAGTTAAGTGTATCTGCTGTAAACTTGTGGTAACTGTCCCTCCGGCTGTAGTTTGTGATGAATGTCATGATAAGCTTGCTAATGCAGATAGTATTTCCATTAGTAATATACACACAGTCCTCTGGCTATGAAAGAAGTATCTCGGATACTTGCTTGGGCGGAATCCAGCTCCTGTCTAATTTCTGCGGTTCACATCCCAGGTGTAGACAATTGGGAAGCGGATTATCTCAGTCGCCAGACGTTACATCCGGGCGAATGGTCTCTTCACCCAGAGGTGTTTCTTCAGATTGTTCAAATCTGGGGTCTTCCAGAAATAGATCTGATGGCTTCTCATCTAAACAGGAAACTTCCCAGGTATCTGTCCAGATCCAGGGATCCTCAGGCGGAGGCAGTGGATGCATTGTCACTTCCTTGGAAGTATCATCCTGCCTATATCTTTCCGCCTCTAGTTCTTCTTCCGAGAGTGATCTCCAAGATTCTAAAAGAGCGTTCGTTTGTTCTGCTGGTGGCTCCAGCATGGCCTCACAGGTTTTGGTATGCGGATCTTGTTCGGATGGCTACTTGCCAACCTTGGACTCTTCCGTTAAGACCAGACTTTCTATCTCAAGGTCCTTTTTTTCATCAGGATCTCAAATCATTAAATTTGAAGGTATGGAGATTGAACGCTTGATTCTCAGTCATAGAGGTTTCTCTGACCCCGTAATTAATACTATGTTACAGGCTCGTAAATCTGTGTCTAGGAAGATATATTATCGATCAATTCTTCTCATCAATTTTCCTGGCATTCTTTTAGAATTCCTAGAATTTTACAATTTCTTCAGGATGGTCTGGATAAAGGTTTGTCTGCAAGTTCTTTGAAAGGACAAATTTCTGCTCTTTCTGTTCTTTTTCACAGAAAGATTGCTAATCTTCCTGATATTCATTGTTTTGTACAGGCTTTGGTTCGTATAAAACCTGTCATTAAGTCAATCTCTCCTCCTTGGAGTTTAAATTTGGTTCTGGGGGCTTTACAAGCTCATCCGTTTGAACCTATGCATTCTCTGGGCATTAAATTACTTTCTTGGAAAGTTCTGTTCCTTTTGGCCATCTCTTCTGCTAGAAGAGTTTCAGAGTTATCTGCTCTTTCTTGTGAATCTCCTTTTCTGATTTTTCATCAGAATAAGGCGGTGTTGCGGACTTCATTTAAATTTTTACCTAAAGTTGTGAACTCTAACAACATTAGTAGAGAAATTGTGGTTCCTTCATTGTGTCCTAATCCTAAGAATTCTAAGGAAAGATTGTTGCATTCTTTGGATGTAGTTAGAGCTTTGAAATATTATGTTAAAGCTACTAAAGATTTCCGAAAGACTTCTAGTCTATTTGTTATCTTTTCCGGTTCCAGGAAAGGTCAGAAGGCCTCTGCCATTTCTTTGGCATCTTGTTTAAAATATTTTTTATTCATCATGCTTATGTAGAGTCGGGTAAAACTCTGCCTCAAAGGATTACAGCTCATTCTAGGTCAGTTTCTACTTCCTGGGCGTTTAGGAATGAAGCTTCGGTTGATCAGATTTGCAAAGCAGCCACTTGGTCTTCTTTGCATACTTTTACTAAATTCTACCATTTTGATGTGTTTTCCTCTTCTGAAGCAGTTTTTGGTAGAAAAGTACTTCAGGCAGCTGTTTCAGTTTGATTCTTCTGCTTATAATTTCAGTTTTTTTCATTATAAGATTTAAACTTTATTTTGGGGTGTGGATTATTTTTCAGCGGAATTGGCTGTCTTTATTTTATCCCTCCCTCTCTAGTGACTCTTGCGTGGAAGTTCCACATCTTGGGTATTTATTATCCCATACGTCACTAGCTCATGGACTCTTGCTAATTACATGAAAGAAAACATAATTTATGTAAGAACTTACCTGATAAATTCATTTCTTTCATATTAGCAAGAGTCCATGAGGCCCACCCTTTTTGTGGTGGTTATGATTTTTTTGTATAAAGCACAATTATTCCTATTCCTTATTTATGCTTTCGCACTTTTTTCTTATCACCCCACTTCTTGGCTATTCGTTAAACTGATTTGTGGGTGTGGTGAGGGGTGTATTTATAGGCATTTTGAGGTTTGGGAAACTTTGCCCCTCCTGGTAGGAATGTATATCCCATACGTCACTAGCTCATGGACTCTTGCTAATATGAAAGAAATGAATTTATCAGGTAAGTTCTTACATAAATTATGTTTTTCAAATAATAGTATGGGGGTATTTTGTAAAACGTAAAGAAGTTTAGGAAGGAGGACCATCTTAAATAATGCTATTCTCCCTGAGAGTGAAATTGGTAGGTTTAGCCAGGTTTTCAGCTTCTCTCGTATCATCGACAGAATTGGTGTTACATTAAATTCATATAGATCTAGAGGGTTAACTGGGATATTAATTCCCAGGTATTTAAATGAATCTGTCACCTCTTTAAATGGGCAGCCTCTTAATGAGTCATTTTTCTTCATAAGCCAGAGGATCTCTGACTTGGATGGATTTATTTTGTATCCAGTAAAAGACCCAAACCTAGCTATTATGCGCATAAGTTCACGTATGTTTCGCTTTGTGTTTGAGATATAGAGAAGTATATCATCCGCATAGAGCGCAATTTTTACTTCATGTTTGAGTATTGTGACCCCTTGGAGAGACTGTCTTTATTGCCAAAGACTCTATGGCTATGTCAAAGATGAGAGGAGATAGGGGGCAACCCTGACGCGTACCCCTTTGAATTCCGATTTCCGACGACAATAAATTGTTGACTATTAATTTTGTGTACGGGTTTTTATATAAATTTTCTATAAAGCTAGGAAATTTGCCTGTGATTCCAAATTTAGCAAAAGATGTAAATATATGACTAAAATAAACTGAGTCAAAGGCCTTCTCAGCGTCGATTGCAACTATTGCCAGATCTGGGTCGCCCCCCATCTCCTCCCCGATAACTGCCTTCCGAGAGAAATATTCTGTAATTGTTAATACGTCTCTGATTTTGGAAGCGAATTGCAGAGCTTAAGGAACCCTGCTTGATCGTTGTGGATAACATGAATAAGGCCGGTTTGAAGCCTGCTAGCTAGAATTGAGGCTAGAATTTTATATTCTGAGTTAAGAAGGGCTATATTCCGGTAGGACTCTTTTTGAGTTGGATAATTTCCCCCCTTTTAGCAATAAAATTGAATACGAGGCCATGAAACTGGGGGGTATAGTTTTACCATTAATAAAGAAGTGATTAAATAAATTGCAGAGATATGGTACCACTTCGGGAGCTAAGATTTTATAAAACTCATTAGGGAGCCCATCTGGGCCTGCCGCTTTGTTAGACGAAAGCTCAGAAATTATTTTGCTAATTTCCTCCTCCGATATCGGTGGGGCAGACTATATTGCTCCATAATTCCTGAGACTGAACCGTATCAGAGGCTTTTGATGAGTAAAGGTTCTTATAGTATTTTTAAAGACTTCTAAAATGTCTTCTGGTTTTGTAAATATACTTTCTTGTTAAATTTTATCGATAAAAGAGGTTTTTTTTTCTCCCTTAACTAATCTGGCTAGTAATTTGCCGGATTTATTGCCAAACCGATACATTTTTGCCTGGAATCTAAGATCTTTTTGGGTTTCTATAAGTAATGTTAATGCGTCTTTCATTTTTGGCTTTGGTATATCTTGACCAGTTAAAGGGTGTCTTATGTAGAAGAAAGTGATTATAAGAATTTACAACAAAGTTAATGGCTTCTTTCTCTCTATTTTTCAATTTCTTATTTAGCTTGGCAGCATACGCAGTTATTTCTCCTCTGATGACTGCCTTTGCAGCGCCCCAGAAGATTTCTGGTCTGTCAATGTAATCTACATTAAATTGGGTATATTCTTTAAATTTATCAGTCAGATGTTCTTTAAATTTTGCATCATTTGCTAAATAATAGGGAAACCTAAATCTCAATGGAGCTTTTTTTAGACTATTTAGTTGTACCTCGAGAAAAATGGGAGAGTGATCTGAAATAATTATGGGTGTAATTCCTACTTTTATGTTTTTTGAACATAACCTCTCATCCACTAAAAATAGGTCTATTCTAGATAGGGTTTTATGCGCCCTAGATAGACATGTAAAGTCTCGCACATCGGGGTTCTGAATCTGCCATAAATCTTTAACCAGTAAATTCTGATAGAGATTCTTAAAAAATTTTGTTTCTAGTTTGTCCTTTTTAGATTTTGATTGTCTACGGTTACATCTCATCCTATCTAAAGGGGTTTGTGGGGCCCTATTAAAGTCCCCACCTATGATCAGATAGCCTTCAGAGTGGGATAAAATAATGGATTGCATTAGATTCCAGAATTCATAGTCTAGCTCATTAGGTGCGTATAAATTGCACAATATGTATATTTGTTTGGCTATTCGAATTTTCATCATTACAAATCTCCCCTCTGGGTCACTTCTTGTCTGAAGTAGATCATAATCTAATCTTTTGCCTAACATTATTGCCACGCCTCTCTTCCTTCTGATGCAGGGTGAGGGAACTACTTCTTTTATCCATGAGCCTTTCAGTTTCATTGTTTCTTCTGTGTTTAAATGTGTTTCTTGAAGAAACATATCTGCTTGTAATTTACACATATGAGAAACTATGGCTTTTCTCTTTATGGGGGTTGAGATTCCTCCAACATTCCATGATATTACCTTAAACTTATCTAGTGGATTGGTCATATTTATTAGTTTAGATTGCGTGAATAAGAACATTAAAAGGAGAGAGGAAAGGGGAAGAGGAGGAGAGAGATGAGGGGAGAAAAAAAAAAAAGGAAAGGGGGGGGAGGAGGGGGAAAAGAAAATACATTTTTAAACCATGATACTCTATTTTATGATTAGAGGGGGGAACCCACCCCCTCTCTCTTTCCCTAACTTGAAGGGAAGCCCTTTTCAGGTGTTGTATTTCTACTATTGCAGCCATATTATACTTTTACAATAACTAGAAAACAAGAGAACAAAAGAAAAAGAGAATAATTCTATACTCCTATTTTTAGCCAGTAGACTCCTGCTGAGGGAGAAATTATCCTGCAGATTCCAATTCAGTATAAAAACTCTCTGCCTCTTTAACATTGTCAAAAAAATAAATACTGTCCCCGGTGACTACTTTGAGTTTAGATGGATAGATTAAGATTGCCCTGTAACCCTTTTGGATGAATTTTGAACAGATAGGTGTTAGATCTCTCCTTTTAGTTGAGGTTTCTGCTGAGTAATCCTGGAACATTAAGATTTTAACCCCATCTATACTGATCAGTTGTTTTTTTCTATACTGTTGCAACATTCTAACTTTATCTAGATAATTCAGGAAACGAGCAATGACTGGCCAAAGTCTTCTATTGGTGTTATTGTTGGTCTGGGGAGGGCCAATTCTATGGACTCTTTCAATTATTACCTGTGAGTCTGGTATTTCCAGAAGTTGACCCAGTGTCTCTGTTATAAATAATGTTAGATTTTCATATTTTTTTCCTTCAGGTATACCAATTATCCTTATATTATTTCTTCGAGACCGGTTTTCTAGGTCTTCTAATCTCAACTGCATTTTTTGTTGTTTAATTCCTGCATCTTCTAATTTAGAGCCTTGAGCGGCTGTGAGATCCTCCAAATCAGACACCCTTTGCTCTGCCTCTTGCAATCTGCTTGAAAATCGCCTTAATTCCTTAGATAACAGATCTATATCATGTTTTATTTCATTTCTAAGGGTGTCAAACTTGGGGGTCAACGCTTCTGAAATATTGGAAACCAGGTTTTGCAGGTTTAATACTTCACTTATTGGATTTAAATTAGTTGCAGGATGTACTTCTGCTACTGTCTCAGTGGAGCCTTTAGATATTTTGTCTCTGTGTCTACCCGCCATACTTGGGGATGTGGTCTTAGAAGAAGTATTAAGAAACTTATCCATGTGCCGAATGTCAATGTGAGTAAACGATTAATATAGAGAAGACACCTAGGTGGTGAATAGTGGTATCAAGATGTGCGTGTGATTCAGTGAAAAAAAAAAAAGGGGGGGGGGGGTTGTGATTGAGGAGGTGATCAAGGGGGAAAAAGGGGTGAGGGAGAAAAAGGAGTCAAATTACGTGACTATTTATAGGTGACGTAGGAGAGTAAAGACCCTTAAGTGAGATTGTGAGGATAGCTTAAAAATTATGTTTATCAGGTTTTGGTGGTTAGGCACGGGATTACAGTAGGAATTTAGCCCAAATGGCCTTTTCAGCCTTTGAGGCTTATGCCCGCTAACTCCACTTGTGTGGGGTTTTCATTAGTTTTACTAATAAGATGTATTAATCCTTTCAACCACTCAGGCAATGTGTACCCCAGGTCTCGTGGATCTGTTGCTTCCCTGTTTTTCAGATTCGCTACAAAATATGGTCTTTAGTTTGGTTCTATCCTTAATAGGGTTCGATTAAATAAATACGTATCATGAGGTAATTTTAAATTTTAGTTGTTTTTACCCCTTAGTTAAGAGTCTGTATTTAGGACTAAAGTCTTATGAGACCCAGGCCGAGAACCTCTGTAGACAAACACCTAGACTCATCACAAATTGTAACGTAACTTTGCTAAGGGTAATACAGACTTAATACCTTATTTATGATGTTAGCCCTCTCAACCTTCTACACAGTATATGATCTGAGTCTCATAAGCTGAATGCTTTGCTACTTTTTGGGCTAGCTTTAATACACGTAGTGATTAGCCTTTTGAAAGAATTTAGAATGTATACACCTTAATCCCAGTGTGTTTTTTAAAGATTTTTGAGTTTAGTAATACTGGCCCTACAATTAGAAGCCTGTTTGTAAAGCTAATATCTTGTCTTGCAAGAACCAAACAGAGAGCTTTTACATATAAACATCAGAGATATCATAGGATATTACACAGCTACTGATTGGGCTGAAACCATCAAACAATAACATTTTACAATAGTAAAACAAAATCCATCTGAAAAAAAAGACAAATACTACCAATTCAACAGTGACAATAATTTGGCAGGCTTCAGATAGATCATGTAATAAAGAGAGAAAAAATTGCAAAAGAACAGTCCGTTTTTTAATCAACAAGGTGCAAGATTCCAAACATGAGGCAAAGTCTTTTGTAATGTTTAGAGTTTCCTTTTTCTGTATAGTTTTCTTCTGTTCTAGCTTTTGTTGTTAAAAAGAATGTAACTTTTCGTCATACTTGTGACTCTTGGCAGCTTTATACTTTATATTGCCCTTAGCTTAAACCTTTAATTTTCCTTTGCTTACGTTTCTTGTGTATTTTAGCGATATTTTGTAGCACGAAAAGTACCAGAGACTGTTCCCCCTTTCTTTTTCTGTCTTTTCCTTTTTAACTTCTTCCCCTTAAACTTACTAAGAGTTAACCTCACTCAGATGTATAGATCTACTTTAGGCAGTTATCCCAGAGGGGGAGATTTTTAAACGAATATAAGTTTCAGTCCAGTTTATGTTAAGCTTCTGCTTTTATCCCCCCTATTACAACTTTTAAGGTCTTTCAGCAAATGTCCCACTAAATGCAGAGATATGCAGTATTACTCTGTTCAGTGTACTCGCCCTCCGGTGTCTTTTTAGAATCCGCGGTCTGGGGAATATCCTCTAAGCTTCAGCTCCCTCTTTAAACAGCCAGAAGGGGAGAGATGTTCTTGGGTCCTGTGCAGTGTTGTCAGAGAAGCGTTAACCTTCCTTAACCCACCTCCTCCCGCGCAACATCGGTGGGGGGGGGGGAGGGGGCCAGAAGATCACCTCTATGCTGGACCCTGAAGTAGTGTTGATAGCGGAATCAGATCCACCGCCCTCCCGGGGGGACTCCAGACAAAGTTGCCGCGACGAGGGCTCTCCTATATTGCCAATACAGCTGGCTCCTACAAACTCCTCCTCCCACGCAGCACCGGTGGGGGAGGAGGGATAGTTGTTGGTCCCTCTCTGGGGACCCAAGCACTCCCGGACACGCACCAGCAAACCTCCAAGACCAGCGCGGTAAGTACTCAGACTCGGCACCGGGAGGGGAGAGAAACACACAGTTAAGCTGACAAGGGGGGATAAAGCATTGGCGACAATATGGTGCAGACTTTTAGAAGCCTTTTAAGGTACTAAGCCTTACAGTTTTCTCCCCCTGTTGCGTAAATAGTTTCTCTGGGGAAAATTATAAAGCCGCTCTTTTTGTTTTACTCTCAGCAAGTTTTACATAATGGTTTGTTAGGTCTAATATTCCCTTCAAGGTAGGGATTTTCTCTTCAGTGGGCTGGAGTTTCCACTAAGCATTCTGGCAGCGTTTGAATTTTGCCGTCCATGTAGCAACCCCCACTTCTCAGGGCTTGGCGCGTGGAAAACACCGCCAGGTGCTTGGGACAGGAGAACAATTGCTCAGCTACCTGTGCTAAGCTCCTCCTCCGGAACTCAACACTGTTATATTAATATACTTTTTACTTCTGTCAGAGAATACCATTTTAAACAACTTTCCAATTTACTTCTATTTACTAATTTGCTTCATTTTTTAGATATCCTTTGTTGAAGAAATAACAATGCATATGGGTGAACCAATCACACGAGGCATCTATGTGCAGCCACCAATCTGCAGCTACTGAGCCTATCTAGATATGATTTACAGCAAAGTATATCAAGAGAAGGAAGCAAATTAAATAATAGAATAGAAATTTGTTTAAAATTGCATGCTCTTAATAAATCATGAAATAAATAATGTGGGTTTCATGTCTCTTTAACTTATTCTATATCACAACGCTGTGACTAAGAGGAACATATATAAAACAATAAAACTAGTTGAAACTACTGCATCCACATGCTATAGGCATATAGAGCAAATATCTAGATATAGTATATTGCATAGGGATGTTTCTAGTTGTATTATGAGAGGTAAAATTGTTGGGGTACATATCAAATGGAATCCAACATGTACATAGTTATGCTATCTGTCTCCCTTTATCCTGTAGGATAGAGGCAGCATAGAGTGTGAGCAGGGTGTCACTATATGTACTCCCACTAAAATGTCAAGGGTGTACATGTAGATGGGCTAACCTGGCGCCTAGGATAGACCTATAAATAACTTTGTACTTACTCCTGTTAGTTGTAAAACAGATCAGCTTGGGGAAGTGAGTACCTATTGCACACATTGCAGTAAAGATTTCTCTTGCAAGGTGTATCCAGTCCACGGATTCATCCTTTACTTGTGGGATATTCTCATTCCCTACAGGAAGTAGCAAAGAGAGCACACAGCAAAGCTGTCCATATAGCTCCCCCTCTAGCTCCACCCCCCAGTCATTCTCTTTGCTGGCTCTAAGCACTAGGGTCTCTCTCGGGAGTGTGAAGTGAATGTGGTGTTAGAATTGTAGTTTCTTTCATGTAATTAGCAAGAGTCCATGAGCTAGTGACGTATGGGATATACATTCCTACCAGGAGGGGCAAAGTTTCCTAAACCTCAAAATGCCTATAAATACACCCCTCACCACACCCACAAATCAGTTTTACAAACTTTGCCTCCTATGGAGGTGGTGAAGTAAGTTTGTGCTAGATTCTACGTTGATATGCGCTCCGCAGCAGGTTGGAGCCCGGTTTTCCTCTCAGCGTGCAGTGAATGTCAGAGGGATGTGAGGAGAGTATTGTGGTGTTAGAATTGTAGTTTTATTATCTTCAATTAAAAGTTTGTTATTTTAAATGGTACCGGTTTGTACTATTTACTCTCTAGCAGAAAAGTGATGAAGATTTCTGCTGAGAGGAATTTTTTTTTAGCATGTTGTAACTAAAATCCACTGCTGTTCCCACACAGGACTGAGGAGTACCAGAACACTTCAGTTGGGGGGAACAGTTTGAAGGGTGATCTGCAATAAGGTATGTTCAGTCATTTATTTCTAGACAAGACTGAGATAATGCTAGAAGTGACTGACAATATCCCCATGAGGGGAGGGTAAGCTATGTTCACAGACTTAGTAAGGAATTGAATGCTTACATAATAGGGCTAATATACTGGTTGACACTTATTCAGGGCAATCGATTGTTTGGCTAAGGTAAAATCGTTTTGCAAGACACTTTGAAAGCCCTTTTGGTTTTTTTCTGGGGTTATTACCACATGGTTGTTTTTTAGTCACTTAGGAGTGATTTACTAGGCCTCACAGCTCCGGAGTAGAGTGGGAGGGGCCTCAGATGCACACTTAGAATTGCAGATAAGTTCATGCTGTTTCACATGGAGGGTCCTGCTGATGTTTGAGGGCCTAAAAGAAGCTATTTTCCCCCAAATCTGATCCCTAAGGGCAGGTAGGGCCACAGCAAGGCTGTGGCAAGGTGCTGTAGTGATTTAACCAGGTGTTGGCTTTAGGCTGCTCCGGTTTGGGCATTAAGGGGTTAGTCATTTTGAAACTTGGGGTGCCATCTTATTAAGTCTTTAGCTACATACTGTGAAAATTTCAGAAAGATTGCTGCAATTTTCACCGTTTTGTAAAATTGGGTGCTCTTTTTATCACTTAAAGGCACAGTAAAGTTTTTTTCAAATTGTGTTTTTTATTTAATTAAAGTGATTCCAAGCCTATTTGTGTACTCTACTAGTCTGTTAAACATGTCTGACGCTAAGGAAAATCCTTGTTCAATGTGTTTAGAAGCCATGGTGGAACCCCCTCTCAGAATGTGTCCCACTTGTACTGATATGTCTATGCACTTTAAAGATCATATTGTTGCACTTAAGAATGTGGCCCAAGATGATTCTCAGACTGAAGGTAACAAGGGTAGCCCGTATGCCTCTCCCCAAGTGTCACAACCAGTTACGCCCGCGCAAGCAACGCCTAGTACCTCTAGTGCGTCTAACCCTTTTACATTACAAGACTTAGCGGCAGTCATGGATAATTCTCTTACAGCCTTCTTATCTAAACTGCCCATGTTACCTGCAAAGCGTTATAGCTCCGTTTTAAGAACAGATTATGAGCATTCTGACGCTTTGGTAGCCGTATCCGATATACCCTCACAACGCTCTGAAGTGGGAGCGAGGGATTTGATGTCTGAGGGAGAAGTCTCTGATTCAGGAAGGGTTCCTCCCCAGACAGATTCAGATACATTGGCTTTTAAATTTAAACTAGAACACCTCCGTGTTTTACTTAGGGAGGTATTAGCTACTCTGGATGACTGTGACCCTTTGGTGATCCCAGAGAAATTGTGTAAAATGGACAAGTACCTAGAGGTCCCTGTTTACACGGATGCGTTTCCGGTCCCTAAGAGGATTGCGGATATCGTTACTAGGGAGTGGGATAGGCCAGGTGTCCCTTTTGTCCCCCACTCCTGTTTTTGAAAATAATGTTCCCTATATCTGACCCCATGCGGGACTCGTGGCAGACGGTCCCTAAGGTGGAGGGGGCTGTTTCTACACTAGCTAAACGCACAACCATACCAATTGAAGACAGTTGTGCTTTTAAAGACCCTACGGATAAAAAATTAGAGGGTTTACTTAAGAAAATTTTTGTTCAACAAGGTTTTCTTCTCCAACCTATTGCCTGCATTATTCCTGTAACTACTGCAGCTGCTTTCTGGTTTGAGGCGCTGGAAGACTCGCTCCAGACGGAGACCTCATATGAGGAAATTATGGATAGAATTAAGGCTCTAAAGCTAGCTAATTCTTTTATCACTGACGCCGCTTTCCAAATAGCTAAGTTAGCGGCGAAAAATTCACGTTTCGCCATTTTGGCGCGCAGGGCGCTATGGCTAAAGTCCAGGTCGGCCGATGTGTCGTCTAAATCCAAGCTTTTGAACATTCCTTTCAAAGGGAAGACCCTATTCGGGCCAGAATTGAAAGAGATTATTTCAGATATCACCGGGGGAAAAGGCCATGCTGTCCCTCAGGACAAAGCCTTTAAAACAAAGAACAAAGCTAATTTTCGTTCCTTTCGCAATTTCAGGAACGGCCCCGCTTCATCATCTCCGTCTGCAAAGCAAGAGGGTAACGCTTCACAGCCCAAGGCAAACTGGAAACCTTACCAGGGCTGGAATAAGGGTAAACAGGCCAAAAAGCCTGCAGCTGCCACCAAGACAGCATGAAGGGGTAGCCCCCGATCCGGGACCAGATCTAGTAGGGGGCAGAGACTCTCTCTTCGCTCAGGCCTGGGCAAGAGATGTACACGATCCTTGGGAATTAGAGATTGTTGCCCAGGGATACTTTCTAGAATTCAAGGACTTTCCTCCAAGGGGAAGGTTCCACATTTCTCGTCTGTCTATAGATCAGACAAAGATCTACATACAATGGGAGTGATCCACCCAGTTCCAATTGCAGAACAAGGACTGGGGTTTTACTCAAACCTGTTTGTGGTTCCCAAAAAAGAAGGAACTTTCAGACCAATCCTGGATCTCAAAATTCTAAACAAATTCCTCAGAGTCCCATCATTCAAGATGGAGACCATTCGGACAATCTTACCAATAATCCAGGAGGGTCAATATATGACTACCGTGGATCTAAAGGATGCGTATCTGCACATTCCTATCCACAAAGATCATCACCAGTTTCTCAGGTTCGCCTTTCTGGACAAGCATTTTCAGTTTGTGGTTCTTCCTTTCGGGTTGGCCACTGCTCCCAGAATTTTCACAAAGGTGCTAGGGTCCCTCCTGGCGGTTCTAAGACCGCGGGGCATAGCAGTGGTGCCTTACCTAGACGACATCTTAATTCAGGCGTCAACTTTCCAAAGAACCAAATCTCACACAGAGATTGTATTGGCCTTTCTGAGGTCTCACGGGTGGAAGGTGAACATCAAAAAGAGTTCTCTCTCCCCTCTCACAAGAGTTCCATTCCTATGAACCCTGATAGACTCGGTAGAAATCAAAATATTTCTGACGGAGGTCAGAAAGCTAAAACTACTTGCCGAGCTCTTTATTCCATTCCTCGGCCATCTGTGGCTCAGTGCATGGAGACAATTGGACTAATGGTTGCGGCAATGGACATAGTCCCTTTTGCTCGGATACACCTCAGACCACTGCAACTATGCATGCTCAAACAGTGGAATGGGGATTATGCAGATTTGTCTCCTCAAATTCAGTTGGACCAGGAGAACATAGATTCTCTTCTCTGGTGGTTGTCTCAGGATCACCTGTCTCAAGGAATATGTTTCCGCAGGCCAGAGTGGATCATCGTAACGACCGACGCCAGTCTGTTAGGCTGGGGTGCGGTCTGGGACTCCCTGAAAGCTCAGGGCTTATGGTCTCTGGAAGAAGCTCTTCTCCCGATAAACATTCTGGAACTGTGGGCGATATTCAACGCTCTTCAGGCATGGCCTCAACTAGCGGTGGCCAAATTCATCAGATTTCAGTTGGACAACATCACGACTGTAGCTTATGTCAATCATCAGGGGGGAACAAAGAGATCCCTAGCGATGACGGAAGTAACCAAAATAATCAGGTGGGCGGAGGATCACTCCTGCCATCTCTCAGCAATTCACATCCCAGGAGTAGACAACTGGGAGGCGGATTTTCTAAGTCGTCAGACTTTTCACCCGGGGGAGTGGGAACTCCACCCGGAGGTATTTGCGCAGCTGACTCAGCTATGGGGCACCCCAGAGTTGGATCTGATGGCGTCCCGTCAGAACACCAAACTTCCTCTCTACGGGTCCAGGTCCCGGGATTCCAAGGCGGTATTGATAGATGCTCTAGCAGCGCCTTGGTCCTTCAATCTGGCTTATGTTTTTCCACCGTTTCCTCTCCTCCTGCGTCTGGTTGCCAGAATCAAGCAGGAGAAGGCTTCGGTGATTCTGATAGCGCCTGCGTGGCCACGCAGGACTTGGTATGCAGACCTAGGGGACATGTCATCTGTCCCACCATGGTCACTGCCAATGAGGCAGGATCTTCTAATACAGGGTCCGTTCAAGCATCCAAATTTAGTTTCTCTACGTCTTAGTGCTTGGAGATTGAACGCTTAATTCTATCAAAGCGTGGGTTCTCTGAGTCAGTTATAGATACTCTGATTCAGGCTAGAAAGCCTGTCACCGGGAAAATCTACCATAAGATATGGCGGAAATATCTTTGTTGGTGTGAATCCAAGGGCTACTCATGGAGTAAGATTAGGATTCCCAGGATATTGTCCTTTCTCCAAGAAGGACTGGAGAAAGGATTGTCAGCTAGTTCCTTAAAAGGACAAATATCTGCTTTGTCTATCCTGTTACACAAGCGTCTGGCAGAGGTACCAGACGTTCAAGCGTTTGCTCAGGCTTTAGTGAGAATCAAGCCTGTATATAAACATGTGGCTCCGCCATGGAGTTTGAATCTAGTTCTTTCAGTTCTTCAAGGGGTTCCGTTTGAACCTTTACATTCCATAGACATTAAGTTGTTATCTTGGAAAGTTTTGTTTTTGATAGCTATCTCTTCTGCTCGAAGAGTTTCAGAATTATCTGCCTTACAGTGTGATTCACCTTACCTGGTGTTCCACGCAGATAAGGTGGTTTTGCGTACCAAGCCTGGTTTTCTTTCTAAAGTTGTTTCTAACAAGAATATTAACCAGGAAATAGTTGTTCCTTCTCTGTGTCCTAATACATCTTCGAAGAAGGAACGTCTATTACACAATCTTGATGTAGTTTGTGCTTTAAAGTTCTATTTACAAGCAACTAAGGATTTCAGAAAAACATCTTCCTTGTTTATCTATTCTGGTAAGAGGAGAGGTCAGAAAGCGACTGCTACCTCTCTTTCCTTTTGGCTGATAAGCATCATCCGTTTGGCCTAGGAGCCTCCTGAAAGAATTACTGCTCATTCTACTAGAGCAGTGGCTTCCACATGGGCTTTCAAAAATGAGTCTTCTGTTGAACAGATTTGTAAGGCAGCGACTTGGTCTTCACTGCATACTTTTGCCAAATTTTACAAATTCGATACTTTTGCTTCTTCGGAGGCTTTTTGGCAGAAAGGTTTTGCAAGCAGTGGTGCCTTCCGTTTAGGTTTCCTGTCTTGTTCCCTCCCTTCATCCGTGTCCTAAAGCTTTGGTATTGGTATCCCACAAGTAAAGGATGAATCCGTGGACTGGATACACCTTGCAAGAGAAAACAGAATTTATGCTTACCTGATAAATTACTTTCTCTTGCGGTGTATCCAGTCCACGGCCCGCCCTGGCATTTAAGTCAGGTAAAATTTTTTTTGTTTAATCTACAGTCACCACTGCACCCTATGGTTTCTCCTTTTTCTTCCTAACCTTTGGTCGAATGACTGGGGGGTGGAGCTAGAGGGGGAGCTATATGGACAGCTTTGCTGTGTGCTCTCTTTGCTACTTCCTGTAGGGAATGAGAATATCCCACAAGTAAAGGATGAATCCGTGGACTGGATACACCGCAAGAGAAAGTAATTTATCAGGTAAGCATAAATTCTGTTTTCCATTCTGCCAGACATAAAACAAAACTTTGTAAAAATCTGTACCTAAAGTCTTCTTACTAGTTCTGCTATACATGACGTCTTAGAAATATCAAATACATAAACCATCAACCTATAATCTAACAAAGCACATTAAACATTAACTAGGTATAGTATAATCTATAATACCACATAGCACTGAATACAAGCAACATTTTTCACTAGATATTGGCTGAACGGTGCCTGGGGTTTATATAAGGAAATGCCTATCATATGTTCAGGGTCTAATATAAAGAATATGAGTAATTTAGCCTTTCATAGCATGAACTTTGTTCCTGTATAGAAGACCTATAATGTACCTGCTTAAAAATGAACAATGGCATCAGGAATATACAGTAGAAAACAAAGAACATTCAACAGACTATAAGAATGTCATGTATAATAGATACTGATTGCAGAATTATGTAGACAGGTGAATCAGGCTAGCTAGCCATCATGTATCTTAAGACCTAATTACAGTCACATGAAGAAACTTCCAGGATTATATAGGTGCAAACAAGTCCTGACACATCTGTAAAACATGACTTCTTTGGTCTTTTATATACTATATATCCTAGGTCTCATATCTATCCGATTCCGACCCTGCAAATACTATAATAAAGTTCTGTAAGAAGCGCCTTATGAGACTTCATATTTCTCAAGCCACTCTCTCCTGGTGGCTCTCCGCCACTGTAGTTTCCGCAGTTATCCTTGAAATAGTCTGCTGCAGGGGATTTAATTAAGGGGCAGAGAGGCTATGAGTTTTTACTCACTAGAACATACGGACTGCTTGTGTTAACAGTAGAGTCAGGTATCTTTTTTCCTGTCTTAGAACACAGATCAGTAGTACAATCTATACACTGCACAGATTCCCCACTATCCGAGATAGTATCCACCATCTTACCCAGCCCTGCAATTACTCAAAATCCGCCATGTCGGTCCTCAGCCCGTGCGTGGATATCAAACGAATTTCGGATCTGAGGTGTAAGAGGTTCCTCCTCCAGAACGCCAGTAGCTGTTCTTGCCGATATTGCCCGGTAATATGCATCATCACAGCTTCCTATGGTCCCGCCAGAACTATGTGGATCACAGGGGTCTCCGGTGAGTGTGGCTTTGCCTGCAAAACGATCATATGCTTGTTCGAGCATTTTTGAACAATCTTCACTCAACTGTATTTGAAGGCTGCTGAAGTAATCGTCTATTAGCTGTGAGGTATGATGTTCCCAAGTATTGATCGCCTCACTGACATGCACGATATATGAACAACTTAGATCGTTTGCCGGTTGCATTTTGTGATGTATCTTAGCGCACTGTGCTATGCCTCACTTTCTGTCTCTTATTTCTGCTACAATCCTCTGCTCCTGTCTCAATCTGACCGTCGGCGTCAGTTGTATTAAGCCCCTTATGGTTACTGGTTAGCAGAGTCAACTCTGGCTCAAAAATTATACATTTCCCTTAAAATGCAGTTTTTGTGCTATTATGTACAGAGCTTCTGATGCTTGCGACCATTCAGTTTGGCGGTTGGCTCTGCCCTGACCCCACCCTCTTTTAATTATGATTTGCCAGTTTTTTTGAGTAAACCTCAGGCACCTTTTCACCCTTGTGTTTATTCTTTGTCCATTTTCCTTCGGCTGAATGACGGGGAATTATGGATAAGGAAAGTTACACTTAACAGCTTTGCTGGGGTGCTCTTTGCCTCCTCCTGCTGGCCAGGAGTTGAATATCCCACTAGTAATTGGAATGACGTTGTGGACTCTCCATGTCCGGAAAGAGAGAAATTTATCAGGTAAGCATAAAATTTGTTTTTACATTTCCATAGAGCGAATTTTATTGCATACATCCAGAGACCTGGTGTGTAAGTCAGTTTATGGGCCACACTGTCAAAACAAAGTGACAGAAAAACAGTGTCCCTATCAAGACACAGACCTGAGGTCAATTTAAGGTGACACTATCTCAAGGCATGTTTTAATCACTTTTATATTCCTGGATGACCAAATATGACAGACAAATATGACATTATCAAAATAAGCCTCATTATGTTACAATGGGATTACGTATAAGTGTGTGTATTGTATATACATAACTAATATTATAAGGTATCCTATACTTTCAGCCAGTACATGCAATTTGGATTATGGCCTGCCATAAAAAGGAACAGAGGCTATTCTGGTAAAGTTATAGGTTTCTGTTATATTTTATCCTTTTTTTATTTTAAAACTGTTTGGTTTTGTATATTTTTGTGTTTAATTCCTGTTTTATTTAAATGTACTGTGGCCATTTTTCCTCATTCTATATATATTCCTTTATTACGTTTTCGCCTTTGCCTAATATCTGTGCCATGTTACAGAAGAGTCTATCAAGAAACAGATTGTGTTTTTTTTTTTTTTAAATGGATTTGTGCAATTTTTTTTTTTTTTAAATCTATTAGTGTGTTTTTTTCCTTCAGAAATGGAAAGAGTCCACAGCTTCATTCATTACTCTTGGGAAATAAGAACCTGGCCACCAGGAGGAGGCAAAGACACCCCAGCCATAGGCTTAAATACTCCTCCCATTTCCCTCATTCCCCAGTCATTCTTTGCCTTTCGTCCCAGGAGGTTGGCAGAGAAGTGTCAGAAGTTTGTTTTCGTCTCTTATGGAGGGTAGTACTCTTCGACATGGGACGGGAGTTTTAAGTAATCCTGTCAGTCTCTCAGTGAGGGCTTGGATGAAAGTTAGAGTCCGGAGATGCAGGAAGAGTGCATCTCCACAAGCAATCAGCATTGTCTAACTTTGCTGCCTGCTTTCTTCTCTCAAGTCCATAGCGGAGGCGAGGCTACTATCCGTCCCACTTGAATGGCCATGTTCCTGTTCTACGGGGTAGATTCCGGTAAGATCGTTTCATTTTATTTCTTCATGTACTGTAACTCATCTGTTCCTGCGAACTCACATGAAAAATACAGTGGGACTCCTTTAGTATCTTGGAATCAAGGGTTAATATGCGATTCAATCTGCTTATGTGTAGTGTTAACTAGGCTCGTGGCTTTGGAACATAACGGCCTGTTGAAGTGATGCGACCTTACGGTTGGGCGCGCTTTTTTTGGACTGTACGGTTCACCTTGTGACCGGGCGTGTTTATGTTCTGGTCTCCCATTTCCGCATTCCTGACTGTGTGGTGACAGAGAATTCTAGTCCGATGGTGTCTGGTTCATAGGAGGTGGTGAGTGCACCAGCCATTGTGGCTGTCAGGTGCCGTTTAAATTGTTTTCTATATAGTCCATTTTTGGGTGTGCTTTATCCAGTTATGGAGGATGCTGATGTTGAGATTTGTTCAAATTTCTGATTCAGATTCTTCGTCCTGTGACGAATGCGAATTGGCCCCATTGACTCAGGTCAGTCGGTTATGTTCTTTAGGCCGTCCTAGAGCGCCTTGCTCCTCGGGGTTGGGGATTCAAGGGACTGCTGAGCCATCCGCCTCGGGGGGCCCTGTCCTCCGGGAGGCAAGTGCCCTACCGCTCCCTACTACTACACATGCGGGTAACCCAGGTTATGTGTTTCCCTCCTCGGAGGGTGGATTGTTCCTCCTGGAGTTTGTGGCATGTTTTTCGCCTTTACATATTTTCGGCACTTGCACGAATCCACAAAGTCCAGATGTTTTATTTGCGATTGTGCTCGTGCCTGTTTGCCCCAGGTCTCTCGGCTACTGGAGGTCATGTGCAGTTCCCTGCAGGTGTAACTGTTCCTGAGTATTGTGCCCTTCGTTACAGGCGGACTCGCCTTTGTGTTTTAATCAGACACGTTTTTGAGCTGTTTGGGGACCCTATCCTTCTCGTTTATGGGACTCATCAGTCTTATCCTTCGAATGGCTCACCTCGTTAGACATGGGGGGATGAAGTAATCTCCTTTAAAGCTTGTTATCAAGATCTTTCCCAGTTTTGTTGGAAGAACAGGGCTGGTCCTGCGGATCTTTCTGTTCTTATTGGGCATTAACCCTCGGGTTGCCTGTTATTTTATTTTATCCGGTTAGAATGAATTTACTTTTCTTTTTCATACCATGTTTCCTGCGGGAACTTAAAAATCTCTTGGATCGATACTCGCTGTTTGCTTCTACGGAAGTTGTTCGGGACACGTTAGTCCCATGTTCGTGTCTTTTTCTTCTTCCCTCTCTGAGGGCGGATTTAGCCAGCTTGGCAGTTATGACCCTGGTTGCAGGCTGGTCCTGCTTGGGTTCAGATCTTCTGTCTTGCGGCTTATTCAGACATGTGGCGCCTGTTATACCTTGCTGGTCAGGTTGTGGTGCAGAGTGCTCTTAACATTATTTATTTGTTTTACTAGTTTCAGCTAAGCATTCTCAAGAGGACTTGCGGGTCTGTGCGGCTCTCGGGATTGTTTCAGTCCTACATAGCCGTTGCTCTGTTGACTTGATCAGTGAATTTTGCTGCGTCACTCTCTGTTTCCGATACCCTTGGAACTTAGAGTATTCCTTCCCACGTGGTGGGAAAATTAGAGGGTTTATTGCCTCTTTTCGCCGGGGTGGTGGTGTTGCTTTAGAAAATTGTCCTTTGTGGCCTTGTTCCTTTAGTGGTTCTTTTCTTCATTGAAACCTCTTGGATTGTCCGTTTCTCCTTGGGATGGGTCGCCTTCGGGGGACTTGGATTCCCTTTGGGAGTTGGTTGTTCCTTTTCGGGACATTAAACAGTGGGGTCCTTCTGGGCTCCGGTTAGTGGTCTTTTCCTGCTGTTGGGCATGCTCTGCTTCGCTTTCTTGGGATAGAAGAGGTCCTAGTGGTTTTCCACTCATATGGTTTAGGTATTGCCATCCAGGTGGCATCCAAACCCATGTTTTACTGACCTCTGACTTCAAATCTTAGGTGATGTTTAGGTTTGATGTTGCTCTGTTCGGGTGACTTGTCCTCACTGTTCCCCTGGTGTCTGGAGCTCGTGGCTAGCTGGACAGCTAGCTCAGCATACTAATGCGCTGTGGTTACTCTGTACTGTTGCAAACCGAGGGTTGCTAGTTCGCTCCCCGGCGAGGTCTACTCAGCCTTTCCTCCTTCCGAGGTTGATAAGATGAGCAGAGCTTTGTGTCACTTTAGGGGGTTTAGCCGCACTTTTAAAGCACAATCATGTGACGGTTGCTTGGACGCCTGTTAGCTCTAGTGTCCTTTTATGGCCCTGGCTCTTTGGAGTGTTGGGCACCTGTGAGGGGTGGTCTCTTCCCTTTCGGTCGGGACTTGTAAGGGATTCTTGCTCTTGTTATCCGGGTTATTCTGGATTTTCCCTGGGAGGTCTGTTTTTAGAATTTCAGAAGAGGGGATTTGTGTTCCTGGAAGATTGTTTAAACTAAACATTTGTGTGACCCGGGCTCCCGCTGTGGAATGTTACCGGACCTTATGATCCTAGGATTGGCCTGGGGGTTCCAGTTTCCAAGGTACTTGGGCTTAGCCCTTGTTCTGGCTGTTCTGTTTTACAACTTGGCCAGATTTACTAAGAGCCGGGGCTCCTTGGAGCTTGACTTGTGCCGGACGATACGGTTCCTTTGGGACAGCCAACTAACATGACCTCATGGTGGGCTTTCCTGTCTAGCAAACTGAAGGTTTGCGGTTGCTCAGCTGTCACATTTGCGTCTGGTATGTGTGTTAGCACGATGGTGTTTTAAGGGATTATTCCGTGTCAGTGACGTGGCCTTGTCCTCTCGGTTCTTCTTACTTCTTACGGTTCTTCTTCTTTTGGGGACCTCTCCTGTGTTCGGGAGGTTGGAGCAGATGTTTTATCTGTTTCGGGGACTGGTTTGCTCTTTGAGTTGTTCCTTCCCATCTGGGGAGCTGCTGGCTCCGCATTGAGACTTAGTCGGGTGGCTTGCTAGATCCCTTGGGCCTGTTCGATTGTCTTTCAGTTGAAGTGGCTGTGTCCATTCTCCCGCACTTTTGGGGGCTGGTCTTGGGGTTCCTTTCGGTTCCTTTGCTTTCAGATCTGCTGCTGTTTGGGCTGGTCCGGCTAGGTGTAGGATCCGAAATCTGTTGGTCATCCTCAGATCTTGGGGGTGACGGTGGACCTTGTTTTTAGAGGTTCTGTGCCTCTCCCCCTTTGTGATCTGTGAGTAGGCTTGGCGGCCTGGATTGTCTGGAGAGTGTCCTCTGTCTTGGAGGTTGGGCAATCTGCTATTTTGCTCGGCCGCTTCTTCCTTACGGATAGTATTTTCTCTGTGTCTACCTATGGATGGCACCGTGTTACTGGACTCAGCAAAGTACAGGTAGCAAACTCAGATAATAAACATCTGTTTGCTCAGTCTCTGAGTTCTGACGGTTTGAGGACTTTGTCTTCAGCTGTCTTTTTCAATGCTGTTGCACGATGTTTGGGATATGTTCTTCTGCTTAATAATGCCCGGTTGCTCCTTGTGGGTTGGGCGTCATCTCGCCTTGTTCTTGGCATCTATTCGGATCTCTGTGGACTTGGCATTCCTTTTGAAAGGGGTTTTTCCTTTATGGATTTTTCTGTACCTTTGGGTATCCCTTTGGTTTACCCTTGTCCTCTCCCTTTTGGAATGGTTGTACTAGGAAGAGTTGTGTGGTGACCGACTGCTGGGCGATTGGTCTCCTGGAGGACTGTTGGCTCAGTGAGTCTGCTTGCGGTCTCTAGTTAGGCTTTCGGACTATCTGCGGGTCAGTGTCCATGGGGCCTTTTCCTTCTAGTTTTTTTTTTTTCCCCCCCAGCTCAGACGAAGCAGGGTTTGGTTGGGTTGTGGTTTTTTCAGACCTGGTGCGCCTATTGTACCCTACCGTTTTTTGCATTCAGTGTCCTCTATAGCTTGAGTATTGTTTTCCCGAAAGTAATGAATGCAGCTGTGGACTCTTTCCATTTATGAAGAAAAACTTCAATTATGCTTACCTGATGATTTTCTTTTCTTCAGATGGAAAGAGTCCACAGCTCCCCACCCGTATTTTTTCTGTGGGGCGTCTTTATTTTTTACTTTTCTGGCACCTTTTAACCCTAGTATTTCTTCTACTGTTCCTTATTGCTCGGCAGAATGACTGGGGGATGAGGGAAGTGGCAGGAGTATTTAAGCCTTTGGCTTGGGTGTCTCTTGTCGCCTCCTCGTGGACAGGTTCTTATTTCCCAAAAGTAATGAATGCAGCGGTGGACTCTTTCCATCAGAAGAAAATAAAATTATCGGGTAAGCATAATTTAAGTTTTTTTTAGGATTTCCTATGTAATAATCTTAAGGTGGTGGCAGCAGCAGAGATAGTTTAATGTGGGTGGCATTAAAAGGGAGTTTAAGCATTTTTCTGGGTCTAGTACAGACTAGAGTGTTTGTTAACCCTTGCACCCATTGAACTAAGTCACAGGCTTGCCTGGAGTGGCTAGACTGTGACAAACTGGTGACTGTTACAGGGTTTGTTAAACCCCTTTCCATCACAGAGTGGCTTTGGAGGGCAATGTGCCAGAGGTAGATTTTTTTTGGCACTTGGACAGTGAGGACTATTGACAGATATCATCTTTTATGTCATTTTAGTTTTAAAACACAGAAGACTAACTAACTTAATGACTTTCGAAAATATTTTATTTTCAAAGATTTATTGCTGCAGCTTCCATTTTTAAATGCCTTTCTGAAAGCAGAAATGTGTGGGAGTGCTGATCCAAAAATCTGTCAGATGAAAAAATATTCTGTCCTTAAACCTTTCACTGATAAGTCTTTTTTTCACCCCAGTGCTGAGCCAATTTTTAGCTTTTTTTGGTCTACCTACATTTAAACCCTATTGTAGGTCAAATTTTACTGACTAACCCACTCAAATTTATATATTGTTGTTTTCTGCAGGCCCAGCATATTCACAAAAGATTATTATATTCATGGCACGTGAGATAGCTGCAGCAAAAACTGTAAAAAAAAAAAATATGTATAAATATTGCATATATTTTAGAAAATAATATTGAAAATGGCCCAGTGACCACTGCTGTTACTGTGATTACCTTCCTAAATTGTCATCAATTGAAATAGGGACCCATATGGGCTTTTGGGGGGTTATTGCATAGATTAGAGGCCCCATTATGCAGTACAGAAATAAAAACATTTTTTTTTCTTTGTTGTTACCACAGCGATCACCTGACTATACAGAACACAATTGATATATTTCTCTTGTTAAGTGTGTTCAGTCCACGGGTCATCCATTACTTATGGGATATATTCTCCTTCCCAACAGGAAGTTGCAAGAGGATCACCCAAGCAGAGCTGCTATATAGCTCCTCCCCTCACATGTCATATCCAGTCATTCTCTTGCAACCCTCAACAAAGAAGGAGGTTGCGAGAGGAGCTGGAGTTTTTACTTAATTATTCTTCAATCAAAAGTTTTTTTTTTTTTTAAATGGCACCGGAGTGTGCTGTTTTTCTATCTCAGGCAGTATTTGGAAGAAGAAACTGCCTGCGTTTTCTATGATCTTAGCAGGCGTAACTAAGATCCACTGGCTGTTCTCGACATTCTGAGGAGTGGGGTAACTTCAGAAAATGGGAATAGCATGCGGGGTCTCCCGCAAATGAGGTATGTGCAGTACAATATTTCTCCAACATAGGTGTGTCCGGTCCACGGCGTCATCCTTACTTGTGGGATATTCTCTTCCCCAACAGGAAATGGCAAAGAGCCCAGCAAAGCTGGTCACATGATCCCTCCTAGGCTCCGCCTACCCCAGTCATTCTCTTTGCCGTTGTACAGGCAACATCTCCACGGAGATGGCTTAGAGTTTTTTAGTGTTTAACTGTAGTTTTTCATTATTCAATCAAGAGTTTATTATTTTCAAATAGTGCTGGTACGTACTATTTACTCAGAAACAGAAAAGAGATGAAGAATTCTGTTTGTATGAGGAAAATGATTTTAGCAACCGTAACTAAAATCCATGGCTGTTCCACACAGGACTGTTGAGAGCAATTAACTTCAGTTGGGGGAACAGTTTGCAGTCCCTTGCTGCTTGAGGTATGACACATTCTAACAAGACGATGTAATGCTGGAAGCTGTCATTTTCCCTATGGGATCCGGTAAGCCATGTTTATTACGATTGTAAATAAGGGCTTCATAAGGGCTTATTTAAACTGTAGACTTTTTCTGGGCTAAATCGATTGATTATTAACACATATTTAGCCTTGAGGAATCATTTTATCTGGGTATTTTGATATAATAATATCGGCAGGCACTGTTTTAGACACCTTATTCTTTAGGGGCTTTCCCAAAGCATAGGCAGAGTCTCATTTTCGCGCCGGTGTTGCGCACTTGTTTTTGAGAGGCATGGCATGCAGTCGCATGTGAGAGGAGCTCTGATACTTATAAAAGACTTCTGAAGGCGTCATTTGGTATCGTATTCCCCTTTGGGTTTGGTTGGGTCTCAGCAAAGCAGATACCAGGGACTGTAAAGGGGTTTAAAGTTTAAAACGGCTCCGGTTCCGTTATTTTAAGGGTTAAAGCTTCCAAAATTGGTGTGCAATATTTTCAAGGCTTTAAGACGCTGTGGTGAAAATTTGGTGAATTTTGAACAATTCCTTCATGTTTTTTCGCAATTGCAGTAATAAAGTGTGTTCAGTTTAAAATTTAAAGTGACAGTAACGGTTTTATTTTAAAACGTTTTTTGTACTTTCTGATCAAGTTTATGCCTGTTTAACATGTCTGAACTACCAGATAGACTGTGTTCTGAATGTGGGGAAGCCAGAATTCCTATTCATTTAAATAAATGTGATTTATGTGATAATGACAATGATGCCCAAGATGATTCCTCAAGTGAGGGGAGTAAGCATGGTACTGCATCATTCCCTCCTTCGTCTACACGAGTCTTGCCCACTCAGGAGGCCCCTAGTACATCTAGCGCGCCAATACTCCTTACTATGCAACAATTAACGGCTGTAATGGATAATTCTGTCAAAAACATTTTAGCCAAAATGAACCCTTGTCAGCGTAAGCGTGGCTGCTCTGTTTTAGTTACTGAAGAGCATGACGACGCTGATATTAATATCTCTGAAGGGCCCCTAACCCAATCTGAGGGGGCCAGGGAGGCTTTGTCTGAGGGAGAAATTACTGATTTAGGGAACATTTCTCAGCAGGCTGAATCTGATGTGATTACATTTAAATTTAAATTGGAACATCTCCGCATTTTGCTTAAGGAGGTATTATCCACTCTGGATGATTGTGAAAATTTAGTCATCCCAGAGAAACTATGTAAAATGGACAAGTTCCTAGAGGTGCCGGGGCTCCCAGAAGCTTTTCCTATACCCAAGCGGGTGGCGGACATTGTTAATAAAGAATGGGAAAGGCCCGGTATTCCTTTCGTCCCTCCCCCCATATTTAAAAAATTGTTTCCTATGGTCGACCCCAGAAAGGACTTATGGCAGTCAGTCCCCAAGGTCGAGGGAGCGGTTTCTACTTTAAACAAACGCACCACTATTCCCATAGAGGATAGTTGTGCTTTCAAAGATCCTATGGATAAAAAATTAGAAGGTTTGCTTAAAAAGATGTTTGTTCAGCAGGGTTACCTTCTACAACCCATTTCATGCATTGTCCCTGTCACTACTGCCGCATATTTCTGGTTTGATGAACTGCTTAAGGTGCTCGATAGTGACTCTCCTCCTTATGAGGAGATTATGGACAGAATCAATGCTCTCAAATTGGCTAATTCTTTCACTCTAGACGCCTCTTTGCAATTGGCTAAGTTAGCGGCTAAGAACTCTGGGTTTGCTATTGTGGCGCGCAGAGCGCTTTGGTTGAAATCTTGGTCGGCTGATGCGTCTTCCAAGAACAAGCTACTAAACATTCCTTTCAAGGGGAAAACGTTGTTTGGTCCTGACTTGAAAGAGATTATCTCTGATATCACTGGGGGTAAGGGCCACGCCCTTCCTCAGGATCGGCCTTTCAAGGCAAAAAATAGACCTAATTTTCGTCCCTTTCGTAAAAACGGACCAGCCCAAGGTGCTACGTCCTCTAAGCAAGAGGGTAATACTGCTCAGGCCAAGCCAGCTTGGAGACCAATGCAAGGCTGGAACAAGGGAAAGCAGGCCAAGAAACCTGCCACTGCTACCAAGACAGCATGAAATATTGGCCCCCGATCCGGGACCGGATCTGGTGGGGGGCAGACTCTCTCTCTTCGCTCAGGCTTGGGCAAGAGATGTTCTGGATCCTTGGGCGCTAGAAATAGTCTCCCAGGGTTATCTTCTGGAATTCAAGGGACTTCCCCCAAGGGGGAGGTTCCACAGGTCGCAGTTGTCTTCAGACCACATAAAAAGACAGGCGTTCTTACATTGTGTAGAAGACCTGTTAAAAATGGGAGTGATTCATCCTGTTCCATTAAGAGAACAAGGGATGGGGTTCTACTCCAATCTGTTCATAGTTCCCAAAAAAGAGGGAACGTTCAGACCAATCCTAGATCTCAAGATCTTAAACAAATTTCTCAAGGTCCCATCGTTCAAGATGGAAACCATTCGAACTATCCTTCCTTCCATCCAGGAAGGTCAATTCATGACCACGGTGGATTTAAAGGATGCGTATCTACATATTCCTATCCACAAGGAACATCATCGGTTCCTAAGGTTTGCATTCCTGGACAAACATTACCAGTTCGTGGCGCTTCCTTTCGGATTAGCCACTGCTCCAAGGATTTTCACAAAGGTACTAGGGTCCCTTCTAGCGGTGCTAAGACCAAGGGGCATTGCAGTAGTACCTTACCTGGACGACATTCTGATTCAAGCGTCGTCCCTTCCTCAAGCAAAGGCTCACACGGACATTGTCCTGGCCTTTCTCAGATCTCACGGCTGGAAAGTGAACGTGGAAAAGAGTTCTCTATCCCCGTCAACAAGGGTTCCCTTCTTGGGAACAATTATAGACTCCTTAGAAATGAGGATCTTTCTAACAGAGGCCAGAAAAACAAAGCTTCTGGACTCTTGTCGGATACTTCATTCCGTTCCTCTTCCTTCCATAGCTCAGTGCATGGAAGTGATCGGGTTGATGGTGGCGGCGATGGACATAGTTCCTTTTGCGCGCATTCATCTAAGACCATTACAACTGTGCATGCTCAGTCAGTGGAATGGGGACTATACAGACTTGTCTCCGAAGATACAAGTAAATCAGAGGACCAGAGACTCACTCCGTTGGTGGCTGTCCCTGGACAATCTGTCTCAAGGGATGATGTTCCACAGACCAGAGTGGGTCATTGTCACGACCGACGCCAGTCTGATAGGCTGGGGCGCGGTCTGGGGATCCCTGAAAGCTCAGGGTCTTTGGTCTCGGGAAGAATCTCTTCTACCGATAAATATTCTGGAACTGAGAGCGATATTCAATGCTCTCCAGGCCTGGCCCCAGCTTGCGAGGACCAGGTTCATACGGTTTCAATCAGACAACATGACGACTGTTGCGTACATCAACCATCAGGGGGGAACAAGGAGTTCCCTAGCGATGGAAGAAGTAACCAAAATTATTCTTTGGGCGGAGTCTCACTCCTGCCACCTGTCTGCTATCCACATCCCAGGAGTGGAAAATTGGGAAGCGGATTTTCTGAGTCGTCAGACATTGCATCCGGGGGAGTGGGAACTCCATCCGGAAATCTTTGCCCAAGTCACTCACCTGTGGGGCATTCCAGACATGGATCTGATGGCCTCTCGTCAGAACTTCAAAGTTCCTTGCTACGGGGCCAGATCCAGGGATCCCAAGGCGGCTCTAGTGGATGCACTAGTAGCACCTTGGACCTTCAATCTAGCTTATGTGTTCCCGCCATTTCCTCTCATCCCCAGGCTGATAGCCAGGATCAAGCAGGAGAGGGCGTCGGTGATCTTGATAGCTCCTGCGTGGCCACGCAGGACTTGGTATGCAGATCTGGTGAATATGTCATCGGCTCCACCTTGGAAGCTACCTTTGAGACGAGACCTTCTTGTTCAGGGTCCGTTCGAACATCCGAATCTGGTTTCACTCCAGCTGACTGCTTGGAGATTGAACGCTTGATTTTATCGAAGCGAGGATTCTCAGATTCTGTGATCGATACTCTTGTTCAGGCCAGAAAGCCTGTGACTAGAAAGATTTACCACAAAATTTGGAAAAAATATATCTGTTGGTGTGAATCTAAAGGATTCCCTTGGGACAAGGTTAAGATTCCTAGGATTCTATCCTTCCTTCAAGAAGGATTGGAAAAAGGATTATCTGCAAGTTCCCTGAAGGGACAGATTTCTGCCTTGTCGGTATTACTTCACAAAAAGCTGGCAGCTGTGCCAGATGTTCAAGCCTTTGTTCAGGCTCTGGTTAGAATCAAGCCTGTTTACAAACCTTTGACTCCTCCTTGGAGTCTCAATTTAGTTCTTTCAGTTCTTCAGGGGGTTCCGTTTGAACCCTTACATTCCGTTGATATTAAGTTATTATCTTGGAAAGTTTTGTTTTTAGTTGCGATTTCTTCTGCTAGAAGAGTCTCAGAATTATCTGCTCTGCAGTGTTCTCCTCCTTATCTGGTGTTCCATGCAGATAAGGTGGTTTTACGTACTAAACCTGGTTTTCTTCCAAAAGTTGTTTCTAACAAAAACATTAACCAGGAGATTATCGTACCTTCTCTGTGTCCAAAACCAGTTTCAAAGAAGGAACGTTTGTTGCACAATTTGGATGTTGTTCGCGCTCTAAAATTCTATTTAGATGCTACAAAGGATTTTAGACAAACATCTTCCTTGTTTGTTGTTTATTCAGGTAAAAGGAGAGGTCAAAAAGCAACTTCTACCTCTCTCTCTTTTTGGATTAAAAGCATCATCAGATTGGCTTACGAGACTGCCGGACGGCAGCCTCCCGAAAGAATCACAGCTCATTCCACTAGGGCTGTGGCTTCCACATGGGCCTTCAAGAACGAGGCTTCTGTTGATCAGATATGTAGGGCAGCGACTTGGTCTTCACTGCACACTTTTACCAAATTTTACAAGTTTGATACTTTTGCTTCTTCTGAGGCTATTTTTGGGAGAAAGGTTTTGCAAGCCGTGGTGCCTTCCATTTAGGTGACCTGATTTGCTCCCTCCCTTCATCCGTGTCCTAAAGCTTTGGTATTGGTTCCCACAAGTAAGGATGACGCCGTGGACCGGACACACCTATGTTGGAGAAAACAGAATTTATGTTTACCTGATAAATTTCTTTCTCCAACGGTGTGTCCGGTCCACGGCCCGCCCTGGTTTTTTTAATCAGGTCTGATATTTTATTTTCTTTAACTACAGTCACCACGGTACCATATGGTTTCTCCTATGCAAATATTCCTCCTTAACGTCGGTCGAATGACTGGGGTAGGCGGAGCCTAGGAGGGATCATGTGACCAGCTTTGCTGGGCTCTTTGCCATTTCCTGTTGGGGAAGAGAATATCCCACAAGTAAGGATGACGCCGTGGACCGGACACACCGTTGGAGAAAGAAATTTATCAGGTAAACATAAATTCTGTTTTTCTGGAAATGGAATTGACTAAGAAAACACTGCTGTTACCCGTATGATGTAAGTACAGCCTTAAATGCAGTGACTGGTATCAGGCTGATAAATGTATGCACAGTAGAGTTATTTTCTAGGGACTAGAATTTGACTGAAAAATTACTGTTAATACTGATATAATGTGTGAGCCTTAACTGCAGTAGAAGCGACTGGTAGCAGGCTTAGTAATAACTTTACACAGCATCTGAAATGTTGTTTTTTAAAAACGTTTACTGGCATGTTAATCGTTTTGTGAGGTGCTTTGGTGATAAATCTTTTTGGGCATGATTTTTTTCCACACGGCTAACGTATATTTCTGCATAGAAACCGTTATATCAGGTCTCCCACTGTTGTAATAGGAGTGGGAGGGACCTTTTTTTAGCGCCTTGTTGCGAAGTTAAAATTCTAGCACAGTCTTCCGCCTTGATCCAGGACATCTCTAGAGAGCTCAGGGGTCTTCAAAATTCGTTTTTGGGGGAGGTAATCAGTCACAGCAGATCTGTGACAGTGTGTTTGACTGTGAAAAAAGCGTTAAATCTTAATTTGATATCCGTTTTTTGGGTACTGAGGGGTTAATCATCCTTTTGCTAATGGGTGCAATACTCTGCTAATTAATACATTTAAAGAATTGTTGACTATAACTGAATTAGTTCTTTGTTATTCAACTGTGTTTTTTAAAAGCGCTGCAGCGTTTTTTATATTGCTTGTAAACTTATTGAAAGTAATTTCCAAGCTTGCTAGCTTCATTGCTAGTCTGTTTAAACATGTCTGATACAGAGGAATCTACTTGTTCATTATGTTTAAAAGCCGATGTGGAGCCCAATAGAAATGTGTACCAATTGTATTGATATTACTTTGAATAAAAGTCAATCTGTACCGATAAAGAAATTATCACCAGACAACGAGGGGGAAGTTATGCCGTCTAACTCTCCTCACGTGTCAGTACCTTCGTCTCCCGCTCGGGAGGTGCGTCAGATTGAGGCGCCAAGTACATCAAGGCCCTTACAAATCACTTTACATGATATGGCTAATGTTATGAAAGAAGTATTATAGAATATGCCCGAGTTAAGAGGCAAGCGCGACAGTTCTGGGTTAAGGACAGAGCGCGCCGATGACACGAGAGCCATGTCTGATACTGCGTCACAATTTGCAGAACATGAGGACGGAGAGCTTCATTCTGTGGGTGACGGTTCTGATTCGGGGAGACCGGATTCAGAAATATCAAATTTTAAATTTAAGCTTGAGAGCCTCCGCGTGTTACTAGGGGAGGTGTTAGCGGCTCTGAATGATTGTGACACGGTGGCAATCCCAGAGAAATTATGTAGGCTGGATAAATACTATGCGGTACCGGTGTGTACTGACGTTTTTCCTATACCAAAGAGGCTTACAGAGATTATTAGCAAGGAGTGGGATAGACCCGGTGTGCCTTTTTCCCCTCCTCCGATATTTAGAAAAATGTTCCTTATAGACGCCACCACACGAGACTTATGGCAGACGGTCCCTAAGGTGGAGGGAGCAGTTTCTACTTTAACCAAGCGTACCACTATCCCGGTGGAGGATAGCTGTGCTTTCTCAGATCCAATGGATAAAAAAATTAGAGGGTTACCTTAAGAAAATGTTTGTTCAACAAGGTTTTATATTACAGCCTCTTGCATGCATTGCGCCTGTCACTGCTGCAGCGGCATTCTGGTTTGAGTCTCTGGAAGAGGCGATTCGCACAGCACCATTGGATGAGTCTTTGAGCAAGATTAGAACTCTTAAGCTGGCCAATGCGTTTGTTTCGGATGCCGTAGTGCATTTAACCAAACTTACGGCTAAGAATTCCGGATTTGCCATACAGGCGCGCAGAGCGATATGGCTTAAATCCTGGTCAGCAGATGTAACTTCTAAGTCTAAACTACTGAACATTCCTTTCAAAGGGCAGACCTTATTCGGGCCCGGCTTGAAGGAAATTATTGCTGACATTACTGGAGGTAAGGGCCACACCCTTCCTCAGGACAGGGCCAAATCAAAGGCCAAACAGTCTAATTTTCGTGCCTTTCGTAATTTCAAGGCAGGAGCAGCATCAACTTCCTCCGCTCCAAAACAGGAAGGAACTACTGCTCGTTACAGACAGGGTTGGAAAGGCAACCAGTCATGGAACAAGGGCAAGCAGGACAGAAAGCCTACTTCCGCCCCTAAGACAGCATGAAGACAGGGCCCCCTTTCCGGAGAAAGATCTAGTGGGGGGCAGACTTTCTCTCTTCGCCCAGGCTTGGGCAAGAGATGTACAGGATCCCTGGACGTTGGAGATTATATCTCAGGGATACCTTCTGGATTTCAAAACTTCTCCTCCACAAGGGAGGTTTCATCTGTCAAGGTTATCAACAAACCTAGTAAAGAAAGAGGCATTTCTACAATGTGTACAAGACCTCTTAGTGATGGGAGTGATCCACCCAGTTCCGCGAACGGAACAGGGGCAAGGGTTTTATTCAAATCTGTTTGTGGTTCCCAAAAAAGAGGGAACCTTCAGACCAATCTTAGACTTGAAAATCTTAAACAAGTTCCTAAGGGTTCCATCGTTCAAGATGGAAACCATTCGGACCATCCTACCCATGATCCAAGAGGGTCAATATATGACCACAGTGGACTTAAAGGATGCCTACCTTCACATACCGATTCACAAAGATCATTATCGGTACCTGAGGTTTGCCTTTCTAGACAGGCATTACCCGTTTGTAGCTCTTCCCTTCGGGTTAGCTACGGCCCCGAGAATTTTTACAAAGGTTCTGGGCTCACTTCTGGCGGTACTAAGACCACGAGGCATAGCGGTGGCTCCGTACCTAGACGACATTCTGATACAAGCGTCAAGTTTTCAAAATGCAAAGTCTCATACAGAGATAGTTCTAGCATTTCTGAGGTCGCATGGGTGGAAAGTGAACGTGGAAAAGAGTTCTCTGTTACCACTCACAAGGGTCCCTTTTCTAGGGACTCTTATAGATTCTGTAGAGATGAAAATTTACCTGACGGAGTCCAGGTTATCAAAGATTCTCAATGCTTGCCGTGTCCTTCACTCCATTCCAAGCCCAACAGTAGCTCAGTGCATGGAAGTAATCGGCTTAATGGTCGCGGCAATGGACATAGTGCCATTTGCGCGCCTACATCTCAGACCGCTGCAACTATGCATGCTAAGTCAATGGAACGGGGATTACTCAGATCTGTCACCTTTGCTAAATCTGGACCAGGAAACCAGAGATTCTCTTTTCTGGTGATTGTCACGGGTTCATCTGTCCAAAGGAATGACTTTTCGCAGACCAGATTGGACGATTGTAACAACAGATGCCAGCCTACTAGGCTGGGGAGCAGTCTGGAACTCCCTGAAGGCTCAGGGATCGTGGACTCAGGAGGAGAAACTCCTCCCAATAAACATTCTAGAATTAAGAGCAATATTCAATGCTCTTCTAGCTTGGCCTCAGTTAGCAACACTGAGGTTCATCAGATTTAAGTCGGACAACATCACGACTGTGGCTTACATCAATCATCAAGGGGGAGTCAGGAGTTCCCTAGCGATGTCGGAAGTCTCGAAGATAATTCGCTGCGCAGAGTCTCACTCTTGCCACCTGTCAGCGATCTACATCCCAGGCGTGGAGAACTGGGAGGCGGATTTTCTAAGTCGCCAGACTTTTCATCCGGGGGAGTGGGAACTTCACCCGGAGGTATTTGCTCAACTGATTCGTCGTTGGGGCAAACCGGATCTGGATCTCATGGCATCCCGCCAGAACGCCAAGCTTCCTTGTTACGGATCCAGGTCCAGGGACCCGGGAGCGGTGCTGGTAGATGCACTAGCAGCCCCTTGGGTTTTCAACATAGCTTATGTGTTTCCACCTTTTCCGTTGCTACCTCGACTGATTGCCAGGATCAAACAGGAGAGAGCATCAGTGATTCTGATAGCGCCTGCGTGGCCACGCAGGACCTGGTTTGCAGACCTAGTGGACATGTCGTCCTGTCCACCATGGTCTCTACCCCTGAGGCGGGACCTTCTAATTCAGGGTCCTTTCAACCATCCAAACTTAATTTCTCTGAGGCTGACTGCTTGGAAATTTTAACGCTTGATTCTATCAAAGCGTGGGTTTTCGGATTCGGTTATTGATACATTAATACAGGCTCGAAAACCTGTTACCAGAACAATTTACCACAAGATATGGCGTAAATATTTATATTGGTGTGAATCCAAGAGTTACTCATGGAGTAAGGTTAGGATTCCTAGGATATTGTCTTTTCTACAAGAGGGTTTAGAAAAGGGCTTATCCGCTAGTTCACTAAAGGGACAGATTTCTGCTCTGTCTATTCTGTTACACAAGCGTCTGGCAGAGAATCCAGACGTCCAGGCTTTTTGTCAGGCTTTGGCTAGGATTAAGCCTGTGTTTAAAGCTGTTGCTCCTCTGTGGAGCTTAAACTTGGTTCTTAAAGTTCTTCAGGGTGTTCCGTTTGAACCCCTTCATTCCATTGATATTAAGCTTTTATCTTGGAAAGTTCTGTTTTTGATGGCTATTTCCTCGGCTCGAAGAGTCTCTGAGTTATCTGCCTTACATTGTGATTCTCCTTATCTGATCTTTCATTCAGACAAGGTAGTCCTGCGTACTAAACCTGGGTTTTTACCTAAGGTTGTTTCTAACAGGAATATCAATCAAGATATTGTTGTTCCATCATTATGTCCTAATCCTTCTTCAAAGAAGGAACGTCTTTTGCATAATCTAGACGTGGTCCGTGCCCTGAAGTTCTACTTACAGGCAACTAAAGATTTTCGACAAACTTCTGTTTGTCGTCGTTTACTCTGGACAGAGGAGAGGTCAAAAGGCTTCGGCTACCTCTCTCTCTTTTTGGCTTCGTAGCATAATTCGCTTAGCCTACGAGACTGCTGGACAGCAGCCTCCTGAAAAAATTACAGCTCATTCCACTAGAGCTGTGGCTTCCACCTGGGCCTTTAAGAATGAGGCCTCTGTTGAACAGATTTGCAAGGCTGCAACTTGGTCTTCACTTCATACTTTTTCCAAATTTTACAAATTTGACACTTTTGCTTCTTCGGAGGCTGTTTTTGGGAGAAAGGTTCTACAGGCAGTGGTTCCTTCTGTTTAATGTTCCTGCCTTGTCCCTCCCATCATCCGTGTACTTTAGCTTTGGTATTGGTATCCCATAAGTAATGGATGACCCGTGGACTGAACACACTTAACAAGAGAAAACATAATTTATGCTTACCTGATATATTTATTTCTCTTGTAGTGTGTTCAGTCCACGGCCCGCCCTGTCTTTTTGAGGCATGTTCTAAATTTTAAATTATAACTCCAGTCACCACTGCACCCTATAGTTTCTCCTTTCTCGTCTTGTTTCGGTCGAATGACTGGATATGACATGTGCGGGGAGGAGCTATATATTGTGTGATCCTCTTGTAACTTCCTGTTGGGAAGGAGAATATATGCCATAAGTAATGGATGACCCGTGGACTGAACACACTACAAGAGAAATAAATTTATCAGGTAAGCATAAATTATGTTTTTTTTTTTAAAAGAGGTACTTGTCTACTAGAAAATAAACTTTATTAGCGGTCTCTAGACATACCAGATTTTTTTTTCAATTTTGTATATAATGTAACATGCTCAAGCAAATACCCAAGTGTTAAAAAAAAAAAAAAAAAAAAAAGAATGATCTCCATTTGAAAGAGCAGACAATTCTCTTTCTGCATGACGAAAAAGGCTTGTTATGCGCATGATGAGCTATTATTATTTATTATTATTATTATTATTGTTGTTACTATTATTTATTATTATTTTAAATTTCAGACAGATTTTAACAGAAAAGACACTTGCTACCTCTTCAATCATGTTGATATTACAATAACCTATCATAGTGGTAAAGGAGAAAATTGGGATGGTGCCAGATTGGTTACTGCAAGACTTGAACCAAAAAGGTAATGCTTCTAACAGTTGTTCAATAAAGAACCCTCATTTGTGTCCCCTGGATTTCTGGAAAACTTATACACTTTTATTGTATTTACTTGTGCTTTTTCCACCCACACAGAGTGCAAACTGCAAATTACAGTTTGCCTTACCATGCTACATGATACAAAGTGATTGCTTAAATTAATGCATTAAATGCATTACAATGACATAAGTGTATAAATAAAATGTAATGTGTTAGAGCATTTTATTATTGCATTGTTGCTCGCATGTAACGGAGTGTTCAACCACTTCAAAGGGGTTAAATACATAGTTACATTCAGTTCCAGAGAAGCAATGCTGGGAGCTAGCTAAACACATCTGGTGAGCCAGTGACAAAAGGCATGTGTGTAGCAACCAACCACAAGTTAACTGCAAGTAGTGCATTGCTGCTCCTTAGCTTACCTAGGTATGCTTTTCAACAAATGAAACCAAGAAAACAAAGGGTATTTGATAATAGAGCATACAATTTTATGAGACTTTTCAATTTACTTATATTATCAAGTGTATACATGCAGTGTCCAATCAGCTAGCTCCCAGTTAATTGATGCTCCTCAAACTACCCATGTATGCTTTTCATCAAAAGATACCAAGGTAGGTAGGCTCATGACTAAAGCCCTATATGGGAGCAGGTTTTCAAGAATGTTTTCTCTTGTAAGGTGTATCCAGTCCACGGATCATCCATTACTTGTGGGATATTCTCCTTCCCAACAGGAAGCTGCAAGAGGATCACCCACAGCAGAGCTGTCTAACTCCTCCCCTAACTGCCACTACCAGTCATTCTCTTGCAGCTCTCGACAAGATAGGAAGTAGCTAGAGATGTGGTGTTTTTATTTAGTTTATCTTCAATCAAAAGTTTATTATTTTCAAATGGTACCGGAGTTGTACTGTTTTAGCCTCAGGCAGAAAGTTGAAGAAGAGTCTGCCTGTGGTTTTTGATGATCTTAGCAGGTTGTAACTAAGATCCATGAGATAACTAAGAGATGAGGTAACTTCAGCTGGGGGAATGGCGTGCAGGGTCTCCTGCTACGAGGTATGTGCAGTTTAAATTTTTCTAGAGAAATGAATATGCTAGAAAATGCTGTTAATACCGGATTTATTTAAGGTAAACCTGATTACAGTGATTTTTTTTTTTTGAATAAAGTTTTTTATTGAGAAATGACAATAACATCAAATAAACGCAACAAATCTGTGAGTTCAACTTTTCACAACAATACAAGTGTCAATAATGCATGAAATGCAATGAAACCTCACTTTTGGCAGTATGGCTCCTTACTAAACAGTTGTTGCTGAGGTTAAAAAAGAAATTTACAATAAACTTGGTTAGGTGAGGTGAGAGAGAACCTACAAAGAAAAGAATATTTCCTTAGAACTTAATATAATTTTCATCGAGATGTTGCTACCTTGAGAAAGTATTTCCCGTTTTTCATTTAATTTTACATAATAGACCGCAAACAATACAGTACATAATAGTAAGAAATGGTAACTCTCACAGCTTATTAGAGTGCAAACAGGGTGAAATAAAATGGTGTTTAATAAAACATACGAGATAAATAAACCCTAAGCTATGAGAATATAGTTATGGATCGCGGTTTTGCGCAATTTGTAAATATATTAGGGCAAAGATGGTCCTCTCCGGGTTAGATAGATGGTAAATTAGAGTATCTGTTGAGTTAGTTATAGGGTCCGGGAGGAGTTTTACAATTGTAAAAGCCGCTCGATATATAATAGGGGGGGGTGGAAGGTGGAGGGCGCAGCCAGCTAACAAGTCAGGAGTGTAGTTACTATTAAGGAAGGGTTAATGTTATCAGCTAGACAATAAGATAGATACTTGCATGGATAAAAGATAAGCTGTTGAGTAGAGAGTCCGCATAACTCATCTCAGACCTCAGTAAAGATAAAATACAATAATATAGAAGAGTGAAATGAGTAATAGGGCACCTGAGGTCGTTCAGCTGTAGGATATATAGGATTAAACATAAAGCATATAATATTGTAGTTTCCAGTTAGTAAAATGTATAACGTGAGAGAGAATGACAAATATGGTAGGACCTCTTAGAACAGTAGGGTAGAAACTCAATAGCTTCAAGAGATCACAATACACTTAAGACAATCATGTCCAATCTAGTCAGGCTAGAACATTGCTATCTGGGGCTAGGAACAGCTATGTGACAACATAACCTCAAATTAGGCTCTCTTGAGTATTACCAGAGTCATCTAAGCATAGTGTAAATAAATAGACAAAATTTGTGCAAGCTAAACATCATAGATAACCCTGAAATCATGGCGCCAACAAAAATTTTATCTAGTCCTGTCCTTTCAGCTCAGATTGTTAATTCTTTTCACTTGAGGGGGCGACCTTTTAGTATAGTAGTGAGATGTAATTGATATGAGCGAGGTTCAGCAACCCCTATTTATAAAGCTATGGCATAACTATGTTATATGAGCTAGGAGCAGGCAGGGAGCACAGTAAGATAGCGTCCCAGCAGTGTTATAATAGACATAACAATAAAAGGTCCTATAGGGCTACGCACCACCCACTACATATCAGAGTTAATACAGATTGACAAAATACAAATAGAAGTTTGCTTGACTCAAGTCCAGTAAATACATAGAGGCTTGTATGATGTAGTTAACTTATAGATAGACACTAAATATAATTATTAAAATATTTAACATAATACTAAGTAAACTGATGTTTAATGGTCAGCGTAACATTAAACTGTAGATAGAAGAGGCTACCTCAGGTATTTTGGAATCAGCTCTGATTATCACATATTAGGATTAAGTGTCTAAAGCAGAGACTAGCTAGCCACCCAGAACCAGCTTTGCCATTATATAAGTGTTCTTGTGGTTGATAGTTCTAAGAGAAGGCGATACCCCCATATGACCGTCAAAAGTGCAGGTGGTAGTGGAGAGACTGTGATGTTATACACTAACCTGAGACTTAGCTAAAATAAAATAGAGGGCTATTCTGCGACACTCTGCTTGTATGGTAGATGGGACTGTAGAGTCTATTCTTCTGCCAATAATATGGACCAGAAAAAGAGTAATAAACTGAACTATGCACCTATATGAGTGAAGACTGATTAAACAAAAACATGGTGTATTCAGATATATATATATATATAACGTTAAAACCTTAATATAGACAGTGTGTTATGAACATATAGTCCAATTTAACTTAAGTAAAGTCCCAGATGCTTTTATTATTACTAGGGTTAGGCCTGTCACCTAACTAATAGTTATATAGAGTCTAGTCCATATAAGGTGAACGAGGAGGCATAACTGAAATGTGCTGTTTCCAGGGGAGACTCTATTTACAATCCAAGGGGGGTAGGCGATATACATGTGGAGGTAGTTGCACATACCAGCACAGCGTTCAACATCAGAAACCATAACTTCTACCCTACACCCGTTCTCAGGCAGGGGTGAGAAGGCGCGTTATGTCTAAAGCTGGTGTGTCTGTCCATCAAGAAGCAGAAGTGGCTAACTGCCGAGAGGATAACCAGCTCCAAAGACCGGAGCCTCATATTCGCACCTCCAAGTGTCCCCATCTGTACACTCGCAGCAAACAGATTCACAGCCGATATAGATCTGAGCTCCGCAGCTAGACCTTCCATACATGTCTGTGGGCTGGTATCTCTTAAAGGAGTAATTTGCGGGTGTGACTTCAGGGCTAACTCCACAGCCAGTGCTCGAGAGCCAGTTCCTGTTGCCGGGTAAGTCAGCTGTGTGAGCAGATCAACCGTCTGCATTGAGGTAAACGGATCCATCTGTTTGCTCATCTTGTAGAAACCCAGAGCTGAAGTGGAGGCCATGCGTGTGACAGCGGGAGTCCATTCCGATATAAGTAGTGTAGAGATAACAGATTCCCCAGCTTTCGTAGGTTGGGCTAGTAGACATACTTCTTCCCTATGCGGTATATCCATAAAAGGCACATTTTTTTTGTAAAATCACAGGAGGTACGATAGTACCCGTGGCCATTGGGAGGGCTAATGTAGACGCCATTACTTCTGCGTAGTTAACTTTTGTGGTATACTCAGCTCTGCAGGCTAGTTTCAGGTCATCCAAATTACGCTGCAGCTTCTCTCCCAAGTTATCTAAGAGCACTTGGAGCTGTAAATAGAAGTCCTCCATTTTCACTAGTAGGATCTTATTATATCTGGTTGCGTCTGCGGGGCCCGTTATTACTGCCGTCGTGCTCAGTACAAACTGTTTAAAGCTGGCTAAAATTCTGGTAGGTCGCTCTAAATAGTAGTAGCTGCCTCCTCATATGTTAATAAAGCAGTAATTCTCGTAGATTGCCCACTTTTAAGCTATATATTATATTAAAACATCATGAGCTCTGCTGAGATGCGTCTGTTCTCTCCATGGGCTAGCTCTGCCCCCTCCTGATTACAGTGATTTAATAACAACTAGTATCATGCTTGCTGTAAAAGGTAATATTCTTATTACTTTCTCACATTACTGAAAATAAGATAACGTTTGCTGGAAGTGTTTAAACGTTTTTTTTATACATATTGGTGATAAAACTTTATTGGGGCCCAGTTTTTCCACATGGCTGGCTAGATTTTGCCTAGGGATAGTTTTTTATGGCCCTCTCACTATGAGTACAGGTTGGGAGGGGCCTAATTTCAGGCCTAAATCGTGCAGTAGTTTTTGCAGCTTGGGACTTCCAGCTTCCCTGAAGGAGTCCCCTGAACACTTAGGACCTCTACAAAGGGTTTTTGTGCCTTCAAAAGTCGTTGTATGGGCAGGTAGGGCCACAGCAGAGCTGTGGCAGTTTGTTGTGACTGTTAAAAAAACTTTATTTCTCCAACATAGGTGTGTCCGGTCCACGGCGTCATCCTTACTTGTGGGATATTCTCTTCCCCAACAGGAAATGGCAAAGAGCCCAGCAAAGCTGGTCACATGATCCCTCCTAGGCTCCGCCTACCCCAGTCATTCTCTTTGCCGTTGTACAGGCAACATCTCCACGGAGATGGCTTAGAGTTTTTTAGTGTTTAACTGTAGTTTTTCATTATTCAATCAAGAGTTTGTTATTTTCAAATAGTGCTGGTACGTACTATTTACTCAGAAACAGAAAAGAGATGAAGAATTCTGTTTGTATGAGGAAAATGATTTTAGCAACCGTAACTAAAATCCATGGCTGTTCCACACAGGACTGTTGAGAGCAATTAACTTCAGTTGGGGGAACAGTTTGCAGTCTCTTGCTGCTTGAGGTATGACACATTCTAACAAGACGATGTAATGCTGGAAGCTGTCATTTTCCCTATGGGATCCGGTAAGCCATGTTTATTACGATTGTAAATAAGGGCTTCACAAGGGCTTATTTAAACTGTAGACTTTTTCTGGGCTAAATCGATTGATTATTAACACATATTTAGCCTTGAGGAATCATTTTATCTGGGTATTTTGATATAATAATATCGGCAGGCACTGTTTTAGACACCTTATTCTTTAGGGGCTTTCCCCAAGCATAGGCAGAGTCTCATTTTCGCGCCGGTGTTGCGCACTTGTTTTTGAGAGGCATGGCATGCAGTCGCATGTGAGAGGAGCTCTGATACTTAGAAAAGACTTCTGAAGGCGTCATTTGGTATCGTATTCCCCTTTGGGTTTGGTTGGGTCTCAGCAAAGCAGATACCAGGGACTGTAAAGGGGTTTAAAGCTTAAAACGGCTCCGGTTCCGTTATTTTAAGGGTTAAAGCTTCCAAAATTGGTGTGCAATATTTTCAAGGCTTTAAGACGCTGTGGTGAAAATTTGGTGAATTTTGAACAATTCCTTCATGTTTTTTCGCAATTGCAGTAATAAAGTGTGTTCAGTTTAAAATTTAAAGTGACAGTAACGGTTTTATTTTAAAACGTTTTTTGTACTTTCTGATCAAGTTTATGCCTGTTTAACATGTCTGAACTACCAGATAGACTGTGTTCTGAATGTGGGGAAGCCAGAATTCCTATTCATTTAAATAAATGTGATTTATGTGATAATGACAATGATGCCCAAGATGATTCCTCAAGTGAGGGGAGTAAGCATGGTACTGCATCATTCCCTCCTTCGTCTACACGAGTCTTGCCCACTCAGGAGGCCCCTAGTACATCTAGCGCGCCAATACTCCTTACTATGCAACAATTAACGGCTGTAATGGATAATTCTGTCAAAAACATTTTAGCCAAAATGAACCCTTGTCAGCGTAAGCGTGGCTGCTCTGTTTTAGTTACTGAAGAGCATGACGACGCTGATATTAATATCTCTGAAGGGCCCCTAACCCAATCTGAGGGGGCCAGGGAGGTTTTGTCTGAGGGAGAAATTACTGATTTAGGGAACATTTCTCAGCAGGCTGAATCTGATGTGATTACATTTAAATTTAAATTGGAACATCTCCGCATTTTGCTTAAGGAGGTATTATCCACTCTGGATGATTGTGAAAATTTAGTCATCCCAGAGAAACTATGTAAAATGGACAAGTTCCTAGAGGTGCCGGGGCTCCCAGAAGCTTTTCCTATACCCAAGCGGGTGGCGGACATTGTTAATAAAGAATGGGAAAGGCCCGGTATTCCTTTCGTCCCTCCCCCCATATTTAAAAAATTGTTTCCTATGGTCGACCCCAGAAAGGACTTATGGCAGTCAGTCCCCAAGGTCGAGGGAGCGGTTTCTACTTTAAACAAACGCACCACTATTCCAATAGAGGATAGTTGTGCTTTCAAAGATCCTATGGATAAAAAATTAGAAGGTTTGCTTAAAAAGATGTTTGTTCAGCAGGGTTACCTTCTACAACCCATTTCATGCATTGTCCCTGTCACTACTGCCGCATATTTCTGGTTTGATGAACTGCTTAAGGTGCTCGATAGTGACTCTCCTCCTTATGAGGAGATTATGGACAGAATCAATGCTCTCAAATTGGCTAATTCTTTCACTCTAGACGCCTCTTTGCAATTGGCTAAGTTAGCGGCTAAGAACTCTGGGTTTGCTATTGTGGCGCGCAGAGCGCTTTGGTTGAAATCTTGGTCGGCTGATGCGTCTTCCAAGAACAAGCTACTAAACATTCCTTTCAAGGGGAAAACGTTGTTTGGTCCTGACTTGAAAGAGATTATCTCTGATATCACTGGGGGTAAGGGCCACGCCCTTCCTCAGGATCGGCCTTTCAAGGCAAAAAATAGACCTAATTTTCGTCCCTTTCGTAAAAACGGACCAGCCCAAGGTGCTACGTCCTCTAAGCAAGAGGGTAATACTTCTCAGGCCAAGCCAGCTTGGAGACCAATGCAAGGCTGGAACAAGGGAAAGCAGGCCAAGAAACCTGCCACTGCTACCAAGACAGCATGAAATATTGGCCCCCGATCCGGGACCGGATCTGGTGGGGGGCAGACTCTCTCTCTTCGCTCAGGCTTGGGCAAGAGATGTTCTGGATCCTTGGGCGCTAGAAATAGTCTCCCAGGGTTATCTTCTGGAATTCAAGGGACTTCCCCCAAGGGGGAGGTTCCACAGGTCGCAGTTGTCTTCAGACCACATAAAAAGACAGGCGTTCTTACATTGTGTAGAAGACCTGTTAAAAATGGGAGTGATTCATCCTGTTCCATTAAGAGAACAAGGGATGGGGTTCTACTCCAATCTGTTCATAGTTCCCAAAAAAGAGGGAACGTTCAGACCAATCCTAGATCTCAAGATCTTAAACAAATTTCTCAAGGTCCCATCGTTCAAGATGGAAACCATTCGAACTATCCTTCCTTCCATCCAGGAAGGTCAATTCATGACCACGGTGGATTTAAAGGATGCGTATCTACATATTCCTATCCACAAGGAACATCATCGGTTCCTAAGGTTTGCATTCCTGGACAAACATTACCAGTTCGTGGCGCTTCCTTTCGGATTAGCCACTGCTCCAAGGATTTTCACAAAGGTACTAGGGTCCCTTCTAGCGGTGCTAAGACCAAGGGGCATTGCAGTAGTACCTTACCTGGACGACATTCTGATTCAAGCGTCGTCCCTTCCTCAAGCAAAGGCTCACACGGACATTGTCCTGGCCTTTCTCAGATCTCACGGCTGGAAAGTGAACGTGGAAAAGAGTTCTCTATCCCCGTCAACAAGGGTTCCCTTCTTGGGAACAATTATAGACTCCTTAGAAATGAGGATCTTTCTAACAGAGGCCAGAAAAACAAAGCTTCTGGACTCTTGTCGGATACTTCATTCCGTTCCTCTTCCTTCCATAGCTCAGTGCATGGAAGTGATCGGTTTGATGGTGGCGGCGATGGACATTGTTCCTTTTGCGCGCATTCATCTAAGACCATTACAACTGTGCATGCTCAGTCAGTGGAATGGGGACTATACAGACTTGTCTCCGAAGATACAAGTAAATCAGAGGACCAGAGACTCACTCCGTTGGTGGCTGTCCCTGGACAATCTGTCTCAAGGGATGATGTTCCACCGACCAGAGTGGGTCATTGTCACGACCGACGCCAGTCTGATAGGCTGGGGCGCGGTCTGGGGATCCCTGAAAGCTCAGGGTCTTTGGTCTCGGGAAGAATCTCTTCTACCGATAAATATTCTGGAACTGAGAGCGATATTCAATGCTCTCCAGGCCTGGCCCCAGCTTGCGAGGACCAGGTTCATACGGTTTCAATCAGACAACATGACGACTGTTGCGTACATCAACCATCAGGGGGGAACAAGAAGTTCCCTAGCGATGGAAGAAGTAACCAAAATTATTCTTTGGGCGGAGTCTCACTCCTGCCACCTGTCTGCTATCCACATCCCAGGAGTGGAAAATTGGGAAGCGGATTTTCTGAGTCGGCAGACATTGCATCCGGGGGAGTGGGAACTCCATCCGGAAATCTTTGCCCAAGTCACTCACCTGTGGGGCATTCCAGACATGGATCTGTTGGCCTCTCGTCAGAACTTCAAAGTTCCTTGCTACGGGGCCAGATCCAGGGATCCCAAGGCGGCTCTAGTGGATGCACTAGTAGCACCTTGGACCTTCAAACTAGCTTATGTGTTCCCGCCATTTCCTCTCATCCCCAGGCTGATAGCCAGGATCAAGCAGGAGAGGGCGTCGGTGATCTTGATAGCTCCTGCGTGGCCACGCAGGACTTGGTATGCAGATCTGGTGAATATGTCATCGGCTCCACCTTGGAAGCTACCTTTGAGACGAGACCTTCTGGTTCAGGGTCCGTTCGAACATCCGAATCTGGTTTCACTCCAGCTGACTGCTTGGAGATTGAACGCTTGATTTTATCGAAGCGAGGATTCTCAGATTCTGTTATCGATACTCTTGTTCAGGCCAGAAAGCCTGTGACTAGAAAGATTTACCACAAAATTTGGAAAAAATATATCTGTTGGTGTGAATCTAAAGGATTCCCTTGGGACAAGGTTAAGATTCCTAGGATTCTATCCTTCCTTCAAGAAGGATTGGACAAAGGATTATCTGCTAGTTCCCTGAAGGGACAGATTTCTGCCTTGTCGGTATTACTTCACAAAAAGCTGGCAGCTGTGCCAGATGTTCAAGCCTTTGTTCAGGCTCTGGTTAGAATCAAGCCTGTTTACAAACCTTTGACTCCTCCTTGGAGTCTCAATTTAGTTCTTTCAGTTCTTCAGGGGGTTCCGTTTGAACCCTTGCATTCCGTTGATATTAAGTTATTATCTTGGAAAGTTTTGTTTTTAGTTGCGATTTCTTCTGCTAGAAGAGTCTCAGAATTATCTGCTCTGCAGTGTTCTCCTCCTTATCTGGTGTTCCATGCAGATAAGGTGGTTTTACGTACTAAACCTGGTTTTCTTCCAAAAGTTGTTTCTAACAAAAACATTAACCAGGAGATTATCGTACCTTCTCTGTGTCCAAAGCCAGTTTCAAAGAAGGAACGCTTGTTGCACAATTTGGATGTTGTTCGCGCTCTAAAATTCTATTTAGATGCTACAAAGGATTTTAGACAAACATCTTCCTTGTTTGTTGTTTATTCAGGTAAAAGGAGAGGTCAAAAAGCAACTTCTACCTCTCTCTCTTTTTGGATTAAAAGCATCATCAGATTGGCTTACGAGACTGCTGGACGGCAGCCTCCCGAAAGAATCACAGCTCATTCCACTAGGGCTGTGGCTTCCACATGGGCCTTCAAGAACGAGGCTTCTGTTGATCAGATATGTAGGGCAGCGACTTGGTCTTCACTGCACACTTTTACCAAATTTTACAAGTTTGATACTTTTGCTTCTTCTGAGGCTATTTTTGGGAGAAAGGTTTTGCAAGCCGTGGTGCCTTCCATTTAGGTGACCTGATTTGCTCCCTCCCTTCATCCGTGTCCTAAAGCTTTGGTATTGGTTCCCACAAGTAAGGATGACGCCGTGGACCGGACACACCTATGTTGGAGAAAACAGAATTTATGTTTACCTGATAAATTTCTTTCTCCAACGGTGTGTCCGGTCCACGGCCCGCCCTGGTTTTTTTAATCAGGTCTGATATTTTATTTTCTTTAACTACAGTCACCACGGTACCATATGGTTTCTCCTATGCAAATATTCCTCCTTAACGTCGGTCGAATGACTGGGGTAGGCGGAGCCTAGGAGGGATCATGTGACCAGCTTTGCTGGGCTCTTTGCCATTTCCTGTTGGGGAAGAGAATATCCCACAAGTAAGGATGACGCCGTGGACCGGACACACCGTTGGAGAAAGAAATTTATCAGGTAAACATAAATTCTGTTATTGTTTTTTTTATCCGGTTTTGAAACTAAGGGGTTAATCATCCATTTGCAAGTGGGTGCAATGCTCTGTTATACACACTGTAAAAATTTTGTAAGATTTACTGCTTTTTATCACTGTTTTTCAATTTCTGACAAAATTTGTTTCTCTTAAAGGCACAGTACCGTTTTTATTTTTTTGCTTGTTTACATTTATCAAAGTGAGCTTGCTGGTCTCATTGCTAGTCTGTTTAAACATGTCTGACATAGAGGAAACTCCTTGTTCATTATGTTTAGAAGCCATTGTGGAACCCCCTCTTAGAATGTGTACCAAATGTACTGATTTTACTTTAAGTGATAAAGATCATATTCTGTCTTTAAAAGATTTATCACCAGAGGAAATTGACAAGGGGGAAGTTATGCCGACTAACTCGCCCCACGTGTCAGAACCTTTGACTCCCGCTCAAGGGACTCCCGCTCAAGTGGCGCCAAGTACATCTAGCGCGCCCATGGCGTTTACTTTACAAGACATGGCGGCAGTTATGGATCATACCCTTACAGCGGTATTGTCCAAACTACCAGGGTTACAAGGAAAGCGAGACAGCTCTGGGACTAGAAAAAATACAGAGCTCTCTGACGCTTTAGTAGCTATGTCTGATATCCCCTTACAATATGCAGAAGCTGAGGCAGGAGAGCTTCTTTCTGTGGGTGATTTTTCTGACTCAGGGAAGATGCTTCAACCTGATTCTGATATGTCTACATTTAAATTTAAGCTTGAACACCTCCGCGTGTTGCTCAGGGAGGTTTTAGCTACTCAGTGCCTGTTTACACTGTTGTTTTTCCAATACCTAAAAGGTTTTCAGAAATTATTACTAAGGAATGGGATAGACCAGGTGTACCGTTCTCTCCCCTCCTATTTTTAAGAAAATGTTTCCAATAGATGCCGCTACACGGGACTTATGGCAAACGATCCCTAAGGTGGAGGGAGCAGTTTCTACCCTAGCTAAGCGTACAACTATTCCCGTCGAGGACAGTTGTGCTTTCCTAGATCCAATGGATAAAAAGTTAGAGGGTTACCTTAAGAAAATGTTTATTCAACAAGATTTTATTCTCCAGCCTCTTGCATGCATTGCCCCGGTCACTGCTGCTCCGGCCTTCTGGTTTGAGTCTCTGGAAGAGGCCTTACAGGTAGAAACTCCATTGGATGATATACTTGACAAGCTTAAAGCGCTTAAGCTAGCCAATTCATTTGTTTCTGACGCCGTTGTTCATTAACCAAACTAACGGCTAAGAACTCAGGTTTTGCTATACAGGCGCGTAGGGCGCTATGGCTTAAATCCTGGTCAGCTGACGTTACTTCAAAGCTTCTTAACATTCCCTTCAAGGGGCAGACCCTATTCGGGCCTGGACTGAAGGAGATCATTTCTGATATTACTGGAGGAAAAGGTCATGCCCTTCCTCAGGATAGGTCTAATAAATTAAGGACCAAACAAACTAATTTTTGTGCCTTTCGAAACTTTAAGACGAGCGCGGCATCAACTCCCTCTAATGCAAAACAAGAGGGAAATTTTGCCCAGTCCAAGCCGGTCTGGAGACCTAACCAGGCCTGGAACAAAGGTTAGCAGGCCAAGAAGCCTGCTGCTGCCTCTAAGACAGCATGAAAGATCAGCCCCCGATCCGGTAAAGGATCTAGTAGGGGGCAGACTTTGTCTCTTCGCCCAGGCCTGGGCAAGATGTCCAGGATCCCTGGGCGTTGGAAATTGTGTCCCAGGGATATCTTCTGGACTTCAAAGCTTCTTCCCCAAAAGGAAGATTTCACCTCTCACAATTATCTGCAGACCAGATAAAGAGAGAGGCATTCTTACATTGTGTTCATGACCTCCTAGTTATGGGAGTGATCCACCCAGTTCCAAAGGAGGAACAGGGGCAAGGCTTCTATTCAAATCTTTGTGGTTCCCAAGAAAGAGGGAACCTTCAGACCAATCTTAGATCTCAAGATCCTAATCAAATTTCTCAGGGTCCCATCTTTCAAGATGGAGACTATTCGATCCATCCTACCTATGATCCAGGAGGGTCAATACATGACTACCGTGGACTTAAAGGATGCTTATCTTCACATTCCGATACACAAAGATCATCATCGGTTTCTCAGGTTCGCCTTCCTAGACAGGCATTACCAGTTTGCGGCTCTTCCCTTTGGGTTAGCTACGGCACCAAGAATCTTTACGAAAGTTCTGGGGTCACTTCTGGCGGTCCTAAGGCCGCGGGGCATAGCAGTAGCCCCTTACTTAGACGACATTCTGATACAGGCGTCGAATTTCCAAATTGCCAAGTCCCATACGGACATTGTTCTGGCATTCCTGAGGTCTCATGGGTGGAAAGTGAACGAAAAGAAAAATTCTCTATCCCCTCTCACAAGAGTTTCCTTCCTGGGAACTCTGATAGATTCTGTAGAAATGAGGATTTACCTGACATAGGACAGGTTGTCAAAACTTCTAAATTCCTGCCGTGTTCTTTATTCTACTTCTCCCCCTTTGGTGGCTCAGTGTATGGAAGTAATCGGCTTAATGGTAGTGGCAATGGACATAGTTCAGTTTGGCCGTCTACATCTCAGACCGCTGCAACTCTGCATGCTCAGTCAGTGGAATGGGGATTACACAGATTTGTCCCCTCTACTAAATCTGGATCAAGAGACCAGGGATTCTCTTCTCTGGTGGCTATCTCGGGTCCATCTGTCCAAAGGTATGACCTTCCGCAGGCCAGATTGGACAATAGTAACAACAGATGCCAGCCTTTTGGGCTGGGGTGCAGTCTGGAACTCTCTGAAGGCTCATGGGTTGTGGACTCAGAAGGAGGCACTCCTTCCAATAAACATTCTGGAACTAAGAGCGATATTCAATGCTCTTCAGGCTTGGCCTCAGCTAGCGGCAGTGAGGTTCATCAGATTTCAGTCGGACAACATCACCACTGTAGCTTACATCAACCATCAAGGGGGAACAAGGAGTTCCCTAGCGATGTTGGAGGTTTCAAAGATAATTCAATGGGCAGAGATTCACTCTTGCCATCTATCAGCTATCCATATCCCAGGAGTAGAGAACTGGGAGGCAGATTTTCTAAGTCGCCAGACTTTTCATCCGGGGGAGTGGGAGCTCCATCCGGAGGTGTTTGCACAGTTGATTCAACGTTGGGGCAAACCAGAACTGGATCTCATGGCAACTCGCCAGAACAGCAAGCTTCCTTGTTACGGATCCAGGTCCAGGGATTCCAAGGCAGCGCTGATAGATGCTCTAGCAGCGCCTTGGTCCTTCAACCTGGCTTATGTGTTTTCCTCTGCTCCCTCGTCTGATTGCCAAGATCAAACAGGAGAGAGCATCGGTAATTTTGATAGCACCTGCGTGGCCACGCAGGACTTGGTATGCAGATCTGGTGGACATGTCATCCTTTCCACTATGGACTCTGCCTCTGAGGCAGGACCTTCTACTTCAGGGTCCTTTCAACCATCCAAATCTAATTTCTCTGCGGCTGACTGCTTGGAGATTGAACGCTTGATTTTATCAAAGCGTGGTTTCTCCGAGTCGGTCATTGATACCTTAATACAGGCGCGAAAGCCTGTCACCAGGAAAATCTATCATAAGATATGGTGTAAATATCTTCATTGGTGTGAATCCAAGGGTTACTCATGGAGTAAGGTCAGGATTCCTAGGATATTATCTTTTCTCCAAGAAGGATTGGAGAATGGTTTGTCAGCTAGTTCCTTAAAAGGACAGATATCTTCTCTGTCCTTTTGCACAAACGTCTGGCTGAGGTTCCAGACGTGCAGGCGTTTTGTCAGGCTTTAGTCAGAATCAAGCCTGTGTTTAAACCTGTTGCTCCGCCTTGGAGTTTAAATTTAGTTCTTAAGGGTCTTTAAGGGGTTCCGTTTGAACCTTTGCATTCCATAGATATTAAGCTTTTATCCTGGAAGGTTCTGTTTTTAGTAGCTATCTCCTCTGCTCAAAGAGTTTCGGAGTTATCTGCTTTACAATGTGATTCCCCTTATCTCATTTTTCATGCAGATAATTTAGTGTTACGTACCAAACCTGTTTTTTTACCTAAGGTGGTATCTAATAAAAATATCAATTAGGAGATTGTTGTACCGTCACTGTGTTCTAATCCTTCTTCAAAGAAGGAACGTCTTGTACACAATCTTGACGTGGTTCGTGCTTTAAAGTTTTATTTACAAGCTACTAAAGATTTTCGTCAAACATCTGCATTGTTTGTTGTCTACTCTGGACAGAGGAGAGGCCAAAAGGCTTCGGCAACCTCTCTTTCTTTTTGGCTAAGGCATATAATACTCTTAGCTTATGAGACTGCTGGCCAGCAGCCTCCTGAAAGGATTACAGCTCATTCTACTAGAGCGGTAGCTTCCACATGGATTTTTAAAAATGAGGCTTCTGTTGAACAGATTTGTAAGGCGGCGACTTGGTCTTCGCTTCATACTTTTTCAAAGTTCTATAATTTTGATACTTTTGCTTCTTCGGAGGCTATTTTTGGGAGAAAGGTCTTGCCTTCCATTTAAGCGCCTGCCTTGTCCCTCCCTTCATCTGTGTCCTATAGCTTTGGTATTGGTATCCCAAAAGTAATGGATGATCCGTGGACTGGATACACCTTACAAGAGAAAACATAATTTATGATTACCTGATAAATTTATTTCTCTTGTGGTGTATCCAGTCCACGGCCCGCCCTGTCATTTTAAGGCAGGTGTTTTTTATTTTTAAACTACAGTCACCACTGCACCCTATAGTTTCTCCTTTCTCTTGCTTGTCTTCGGTCGAATGACTGGTAGTGGCAGTAAGGGGAGGAGCTATATAGACAGCTCTGCTGTGGGTGATCCTCTTGCAGCTTCCTGTTGGGAAGGAGAATATCCCACAAGTAATTGATGATCCGTGGACTGGATACACCACAAGAGAAATAAATTTATCAGGTAAGCATAAATTATGTATTTATGAATATTATACATTGTGCAAGCACTACCTACCTAGGCATTCTCTTCAATATTTATTTTGATACCTGCAAATTTAGTTTTTTTGCTCAAAACTGAATATTAACTGCTTAAAATGTTGCAACAAGTATAACAGAATGCTCTTTATCTGGTCTTTCTACAAGCTACACAGAGATTACATTGACCAAGTAGGGTCAGATGTCAATGTGGGATGAAAGCCAAATTAAAATTTCATAGTTCCGATAGACCAAGCAGTTTTATGAGAGTTTTAAATTTACTTTTATAATGAACCAATAAAGTATTTTCTTTCATGTAATTAGCAAGAGTCCATGAGCTAGTGACGTATGGGATATACATTCCTACCAGGAGGGGCAAAGCTTCCCAAACTTCAAAAGGCCTATAAATACACCCCTCACCACACCCACAATTCAGTTTTACAAACTTTGCCTCCCATGGAGGTGGTGAAGTAAGTTTGTGCTAGATTAAACTTATATTTGCCATGATTCAGGATAATCCGTATTCCTTCATTCAGACTGTCAGTTTCATTATTTGGGATAATGCATATGAATACATTTTTTTCTTACTTTAAAAATTTTCAATTGACTTTTCTCTTGTAAGGTGTATCCAGTCCACGGATCATCCATTACTTGTGGGATATTCTCCTTCCCAACAGGAAGCTGCAAGAGGATCACCCACAGCAGAGCTGTCTATATAGCTCCTCCCCTTCCTGCCACCTCCAGTCATTCTCTTGCAGCTCTCGACAAGCATGGAAGCAGTTAGAGAGATGTGGTGTTTAAACTAGTTGCTCCGCCATGGAGTTTAAATTTGGTTATTAAAGTTCTCCAAGGGGTTCCGTTTGAACCTCTTCATTCCATAGATATCAAGCTTTTATCTTGGAAAGTTCTGTTTTTGGTAGCTATTTCCTCGGCTCGTAGAGTTTCCGAGTTATCTGCCTTACAGTGCGATTCCCCTTATCTGATCTTCCATGCAGATAAGGTAGTCATGCGTACCAAACCTGGGTTTTTACCTAAAGTGGTATCTAATAAGAATATCAATCAGGAGATTGTTGTTCCGTCATTGTGTCCTAATCCTTCTTCAAAGAAGGAACCTCTATTACACAATCTTGACGTGGTTCGTGCTTTAAAGTATTATTTACAAGCTAGTAAAGATTTTCGTCAAACATCTGCTTTGTTTGTTGTCTACTCTGGACAGAGGAGAGGCCAAAAGGCTTCGGCAACTTCTCTTTCATTTTGGCTAAGGAGTATAATACGCTTAGCTCATGAGACTGCTGGCCAGCAGCCTCCTGAAAGGATTCCAGCTCATTCCACTAGAGCTGTGGCTTCCACATGGGCTTTTAAAAATGAGGAAGGCGACTTGGTCTTCGCTTCATACTTTTTCAAAGTTTTATAAATTTGATACTTTTGCTTCTTCGGAGGCTATTTTTGGGAGAAAGGTTTTACAGGCAGTGGTACCTTCCGTTTAAGTACCTGCCTTGTCCCTCCCTTCATCCGTGTACTTTAGCTTTGGTATTGGTATCCCACAAGTAATGGATGATCCGTGGACGTCAGAGGATGTGGCATCATACTTGGCGCCAAAAAATATGGGCGTTGTATTTGGCGCCAAAAAATGTGGGCGTCATTATGGTCTCCACCTTTTTTCCTATTATTTAAGTCTCACTTTTTCATTGCTTTTGGTTGCTAGAGGCTTGTTTATTTTGCTTCTTTTCCCATTCCTGAAACTGTCATTTAAGGAATTTGATAATTTTGCTTTATATGTTGTTTTTTCTATTACATATTGCAAGATGTCACAACCTGACCCTGGATCAGAATCTACTTCTGGAAAGACGCTGCCTGATGCTGGTTCTACCAAAGTTAAGTGCATTTGTTGTAAACTTTTGGTAACTGTTCCTCCGGCTGTAGTTTGTGTTAGTTGTCATGATAAACTTTCTAACGCAGATAGTGTCTCCATCAGTAATAATCCTTTACCTGTTGTTTTTCCTTCAACATCTAATGTTCAGGATGTCCCTGTTAATGTAAAAGAATTTGTTTCTAATTCTATTAGGAAGGCTCTGTCTGTTATTCCTCCTTCCAGTAAACATAAAAGGTCTTTTAAAACTTCTCATATTTCAGATGAATTTTTAAGTGACCGCCATCATTCTGACTTATCTGTTTCTGATGAGGATCTATCTGGTTCAGAAGATTCTGCTTCAGATATTGACACTGATAAATCTTCATATTTGTTTAAGATGGAGTTTATTTGTTCTTTACTTAAAGAAGTGTTGATTGCATTAGATATGGAGGAGTCTAGTCCTCTTGATACTAAATCTACTAAGCGTTTAAATTCAGTTTTTAAACCTCATGTTGTTGTTCCAGATGTTTTTCCAGTTCCTGATGCTATTTCAGAAGCAATTTCTAGGGAATGGAAAAGTCTGGGTACTTCATTTACTCCTTCTCCAAGGTTTAAGAAATTGTACCCTGTGCCATCTGATAGATTAGAATTTTGGGACAAAATCCCTAAAGTTGATGGGGCTATCTCTACTCTTGCTAAACGTACTACTATTTCTTTCATGTAATTAGCAAGAGTCCATGAGCTAGTGACGTATGGGATATACATTCCTACCAGGAGGGGCAAAGTTTCCCAAACCTCAAAATGCCTATAAATACACCCCTCACCACACCCACAATTCAGTTTTACAAACTTTGCCTCCTATGGAGGTGGTGAAGTAAGTTTGTGCTAGATTCTACGTTGATATGCGCTCCGCAGCAGGTTGGAGCCCGGTTTTCCTCTCAGCGTGCAGTGAATGTCAGAGGGATGTGAGGAGAGTATTGCCTATTTTGAATGCAGTGATCTCCTTCTACGGGGTCTATTTCATAGGTTCTCTGTTATCGGTCGTAGAGATTCATCTCTTACCTCCCTTTTCAAATCGACGATATACTCTTATTTATATACCATTACCTCTGCTGATTTTCGTTTCAGTACTGGTTTGGCTTTCTACTACATGTAGATGAGTGTCCTGGGGTAAGTAAGTCTTATTTTCTGTGACACTCTAAGCTATGGTTGGGCACTTTGTTTATAAAGTTCTAAATATATGTATTCAAACATTTATTTGCCTTGACTCAGGATGTTCAACATCTCTTATTTTCAGACAGTCAGTTTCATATTTGGGATAATGCACTTGAATCAATTATTTTTTCTTACCTTAAAAATTTGACTTTTTTTTTTTTTTCCCTGTGGGCTGTTAGGCTCGCGGGGGCTGAAAATGCTTCATTTTATTGCGTCATTCTTGGCGCGGACTTTTTTGGCGCAAAAAATCTTTTCTGTTTCCGGCGTAATACGTGTCGCCAGAAGTTGCGTCATTTTTGACGTTCTTTTGCGCCAAAGATGTCGGCGTTCCGGATGTGGCGTCATTTTTGGCGCCAAAAAGCATTTAGGCGCCAAATAATGTGGGCGTCTTATTTGGCGCTAAAAAATATGGGCGTCGCTTTTGTCTCCACATTATTTCAGTCTAATTTTTTCTTTGCTTCTGGTTGCTAGAAGCTTGTTCATTGGCATTTTTTCCCATTCCTGAAACTGTCATTTAAGGAATTTGATCAATTTTGCTTTATATGTTGTTTTTTCTCTTACATATTGCAAGATGTCTCACGTTGCATCTGAGTCAGAAGATACTTCAGGAAAATCGCTGTCTAGTGCTGGAACTACCAAAGCTAAGTGTATCTGCTGTTAACTTTTGGTAGCTATTCCTCCAGCTGTTGTTTGTATTGATTGTCATGACAAACTTGTTAATGCAGATAATATTTCCTTTAGTAATGTACCATTGCCTGTTGCAGTTCCATCAACATCTAAGGTTCAGAATGTTCCTGATAACATAAGAGATTTTGTTTCTGAATCCATCAAGAAGGCTATGTCTGTTATTCCTCCTTCTAGTAAACATAAAAAATCTTTTAAAACTTCTCTTTATACAGATGAATTTTTAAATGAACATCATCATTCTGATTCTGATGACTCTTCTGGTTCAGAGGATTCTGTCTCAGAGATTGATGCTGATAAATCTTCATATTTATTTAAAATGGAATTTATTCGTTCTTTACTTAAAGAAGTACTAATTGCTTTAGAAATTGAGGATTCTGGTCCTCTTGATACTAATTCTAAACGTTTAGATAAGGTCTTTAAATCTCCTGTGGTTATTCCAGAAGTTTTTCCTGTTCCTAGTGCTATTTCTGAAGTAATTTCCAGAGAATGGGATAAATTGGGTAATTCATTTACTCCTTCTAAACGTTTTAAGCAATTATATCCTGTGCCGTCTGACAGATTAGAATTTTGGGAAAAAATCCCTAGAGTTGATGGGGCTATTTCTACCCTTGCTAAACGTACTACTATTCCTATGTCAGATGGTACTTCGTTTAAGGATCCTTTAGATAGGAAAATTGAATCCTTTCTAAGAAAAGCTTATCTGTGTTCAGGTAATCTTCTTAGACCTGCTATATCATTGGCTGATGTTGCTGCAGCTTCAACTTTTTGGTTGGAAACTTTAGCGCAACAAGTAACAGATCATGATTCTCATAATATTATTATTCTTCTTCAACATGCTAATAATTTAATCTGTGATGCCATTTTTGATATTATCACAGTTGATGTCAGGTTTATGTCTCTAGCTATTTTAGCTAGAAGAGCTTTATGGCTTAAAACTTGGAATGCTGATATGGCTTCTAAATCAACTCTACTTTCCATTTCTTTCCAGGGTAACAAATTATTTGGTTCTCAGTTGGATTCTATTATCTCAACTGTTACTGGTGGGAAAGCAACTTTTTTACCACAGGATAAAAAATCTAAGGGTAAAAACAGGGCTAATAATCGTTTTCGTTCCTTTCGTTTCAACAAAGAACAAAAGCCTGATCCTTCATCCTCAGGAGCAGTTTCAGTTTGGAAACCATCTCCAGTCTGGAATAAATCCAAGCCTTCTAGAAAAGCAAAGCCAGCTTTTAAGTCCACATGAAGGTGCGGCCCTCATTCCAGCTCAGCTGGTAGGGGGCAGGTTACGTTTTTTCAAAGAAATTTGGATCAATTCTGTTCACAATCTTTGGATTCAGAACATTGTTTCAGAAGGGTACAGAATTGGTTTCAAGATGAGACCTCTGCAAAGAGATTTTTTCTTTCCCGTGTCCCAGTAAATCCAGTGAAAGCTCAAGCATTTCTGAATTGTGTTTCAGATCTAGAGTTGGCTGGAGTAATTATGCCAGTTCTAGTTCTGGAACAGGGGATGGGGTTTTATTCAAATCTCTTCATTGTACCAAAGAAGGAGAATTCCTTCAGACCAGTTCTGGATCTAAAAATATTGAATCGTTATGTAATGATACCAACGTTCAAAATGGTAACTGTAAGGACTATCTTGCCTTTTGTTCAGCAAGGGCATTATATGTCCACAATAGATTTATAAGATGCATATCTGCATATTCCGATTCATCCAGATCATTATCAGTTCCTGAGATTCTCTTTTCTGGACAAGCATTACCAGTTTGTGGCTCTGCTGTTTGGCCTAGCTACAGCTCCAAGAATTTTTACAAAGGTTCTCGGTGCCCTTCTGTCTGTATTCAGAGAACAGGGTATTGTGGTATTTCCTTATTTGGACGATATCTTGGTACTTGCTCAGTCTTTACATTTAGCAGAATCTCATACGAATCGACTTGTGTTGTTTCTTCAAGATCATGGTTGGAGGATCAATTCACCAAAAAGTTCATTGATTCCTCAGACAAGGGTAACCTTTCTGGGTTTCCAGATAGATTCAGTGTCCATGACTCTGTCTTTGACAGACAAGAGACGTCTAAAATTGATTTCAGCTTGTCGAAACCTTCAGTCACAATCATTCCCTTCGGTAGCCTTATGCATGGAAATTCTAGGTCTTATGACTGCTGCATCGGACGCGATCCCCTTTGCTCGTTTTCACATGCAACCTCTTCAGCTCTGTATGCTGAATCAATGGTGCAGGGATTACACAAAGATATCTCAGTTAATATCTTTAAAACCGATTGTACGACACTCTCTAACGTGGTGGACAGATCACCATCGTTTAATTCAGGGGGCTTCTTTTGTGCTTCCGACCTGGACTGTAATTTCAACAGATGCAAGTCTCACAGGTTGGGGAGCTGTGTGGGGATCTCTGACGGCACAAGGAGTTTGGGAATCTCAGGAGGTGAGATTACCGATCAATATTTTGGAACTCCGTGCAATTTTCAGAGCTCTTCAGTCTTGGCCTCTTCTGAAGAGAGAATCGTTCATTTGTTTTCAGACAGACAATGTCACAACTGTGGCATACATCAATCATCAAGGAGGGACTCACAGTCCTCTGGCTATGAAAGAAGTATCTCGAATTTTAGTTTGGGCGGAATCCAGCTCCTGTCTAATCTCTGCGGTTCATATCCCAGGTATAGACAATTGGGAAGCGGATTATCTCAGTCGCCAAACGTTGCATCCGGGCGAATGGTCTCTTCACCCAGAGGTATTTCTTCAGATTGTTCAAATGTGGGAGCTTCCAGAAATAGATCTGATGGCGTCTCATCTAAACAAGAAACTTCCCAGGTATCTGTCCAGATCCCGGGATCCTCAGGCGGAAGCAGTGGATGCATTATCACTTCCTTGGAAGTATCATCCTGCCTATATCTTTCCACCTCTAGTTCTTCTTCCAAGAGTAATCTCCATGATTCTGAAGGAATGCTCGTTTGTTCTGCTGGTAGCTCCGGCATGGCCTCACAGGTTTTGGTATGCGGATCTTGACCGGATGGCCTCTTGCCATCCGTGGACTCTTCCGCTAAGACCAGACCTTCTGTCGCAAGGTCCTTTTTTCCATCAGGATCTCAAATCCTTAAATTTAAAGGTATGGAGATTGAACGCTTGATTCTTGGTCAAAGAGGTTTCTCTGACTCTGTGATTAATACTATGTTACAGGCTCGTAAATCTGTATCCAGAGAGATATATTATAGAGTCTGGAAGACTTATATTTCTTGGTGTCTTTCTCATCATTTTTCTTGGCATTCTTTTAGAATTCCGAGAATTTTACAGTTTCTTCAGGATGGTTTAGATAAAGGTTTATCCGCAAGTTCTTTGAAAGGACAAATCTCTGCTCTTTCTGTTCTTTTTCACAGAAAGATTGCTAATCTTCCTGATATTCATTGTTTTGTACAAGCTTTGGTTCGTATAAAACCTGTCATTAAGTCAATTTCTCCTCCTTGGAGTTTGAATTTGGTTCTGGGGGCTATTCAAGCTCCTCCGTTTGAACCTATGCATTCATTGGACATTAAATTACTTTCTTGGATAGTTTTGTTCCTTTTGGCGATCTCTTCTGCCAGAAGAGTCTCTGAATTATCTGCTCTTTCTTGTGAGTCTCCTTTTCTGATTTTTCATCAGGATAAGGCGGTGTTGCGAACTTCTTTTGAATTTTTACCTAAAGTTGTGAATTCCAACAACATTAGTAGAGAAATTGTGGTTCCTTCATTATGTCCTAATCCTAAGAATTCTAAGGAGAAATCGTTGCATTCTTTGGATGTTGTTAGAGCTTTGAAATATTATGTTGAAGCTACTAAGAATTTCCGAAAGACTTCTAGTCTATTTGTTATCTTTTCCGGTTCTAGAAAAGGCCAGAAAGCTTCTGCCATTTCTTTGGCATCTTGGTTGAAATCTTTAATTCATCATGCCTATGTCGAGTCGGGTAAAACTCTGCCTCAAAGGATTACAGCTCATTCTACTAGGTCAGTTTCTACTTCCTGGGCGTTTAGGAATGAAGCTTCGGTTGATCAGATTTGCAAAGCAGCAACTTGGTCTTCTTTGCATACTTTTACTAAATTCTACCATTTTGATTGTGTTTTCTTCTTCTGAAGCAGTTTTTGGTAGAAAAGTACTTCAGGCAGCGGTTTCAGTTTGAATCTTCTGTTTATGTTTTCCATTAAACTTTATTTTGGGTGTGGATTATTTTCAGCAGGAATTGGCTGTCTTTATTTTATCCCTCCCTCTCTAGTGACTCTTGCGTGGAAAGATCCACATCTTGGGTAATCATTATCCCATACTAGCTCATGGACTCTTGCTAATTACATGAAAGAAAACATAATTTATGTAAGTACCTGATAAATTCATTTCTTTCATATTAGCAAGAGTCCATGAGGCCCGCCCTTTTTTGTGGTGGTTATGATTTTTTTGTATAAAGCACAATTATTCCAATTCCTTATTTTATATGCTTTCGCACTTTTTTCTTATCACCCTACTTCTTGGCTATTCGTTAAACTGAATTGTGGGTGTGGTGAGGGGTGTATTTATAGGCATTTTGAGGTTTGGGAAACTTTGCCCCTCCTGGTAGGAATGTATATCCCATACGTCACTAGCTCATGGACTCTTGCTAATATGAAAGAAATGAATTTATCAGGTAAGTTCTTACATAAATTATGTTTCCTACGGCGGATAGTACTTCCTTTAAGGATCCTTTAGATAGGAAGCTTGAATCCTTTCTAAGGATAGCTTATTTATGTTCAGGTAATCTTTTTAGACCTGCTATTTCTTTGGCTGATGTTGCTGCAGTTTCCACTTTCTGGTTGGAGGCTTTAGCGCAACAAGTGTCAGACCATAATGCTTATAGCATTGTTAAACTTCTTCAACATGCTAATAACGTTATTTGTGATGCCATTTTTGATATCATTAGAATTGATGTCAGGTATATGTCTTTAGCTATTTTAGCTAGAAGAGCTTTATGGCTTAAATCTTGGAATGCAGATATGACTTCTAAGTCAACTTTGCTTTCTCTTTCTTTCCAAGGTAATAAATTATTTGGTTCACAGTTGGATTCTATAATTTCAGCTGTTACTGGGGGAAAGGAACCTTTTTGCCTCAGGACAAAAAATCTAAAGGTAAATATAGGGCTGCTAATCGTTTTCGTTCCTTTCGTCAGACTAAGGAGCAGAAGCCTGACCCTTCCCCTAAAGGAATGGTTTCCGTTTGGAAACCTCCAGTCTGGAATAAATCCAAGCCTTTTAGAAAGTCAAAACCAGCTCCCAAATCCGCATGAAGGTGCGGCCCTCATTCCAGTACAGCTGGTAGGGGGCAGGTTACGATTTTTCAAAGATATTTGGATCAATTCGATTCACAGTCTTTGGATTCAGAACATTGTTTCACAAGGGTACAGAATAGGTTTCAAGGTAAGGCCGCCTGTGAGAAGATTTTTCTCTCTCACGCATTCCAGTAAACCCAGTGATGGCTCAGGCATTTCTGAAATGTGTTTCAGACCTAGAGTTGGCTGGAGTAATTGTGCCAGTTCCAGTTCTGGAACGGGGTCTGGGGTTTTACTCAAATCTATTCATTGTACCAAAGAAGGAGAATTCCTTCAGACCAGTTCTGGATCTAAAAATATTGAATTGTTATGTAAGGATACGAACATTCAAAATGGTGACTATAAGGACTATTCTGCCTTTTGTTCAGCAAGGGCATTATATGTCTACAATAGACTTACAGGATTTATATCTTCATATTCCAATTCATCCAGATCACTATCAGTTCCTGAGATTCTCTTTTCTAGACAAGCATTACCAGTTTGTTGCCCTTCTGTTTGGCCTAGCAACAGCTCCAAGGATCTTTTCAAAGGTTCTCGGTGCCCTTCTCTCTAATCAGAGAACAGGGTATTGTGGTATTTCCTTATTTGGACGATATCTTGGTACTTGATCAGTCTTTAGTCTTGCTCAGTCTTTACATTCCGCAGAATCTCATACGAATCAACTTGTGTTGTTTCTTCAAAGACATGGTTGGAGGATCAATTTACCAAAGAGTTCCTTGATTCCTCAGACAAAGGTAACCTTTTTGGGTTTTCAAATAGATTCAGTGTCCATGACTTTGTCTCTAACAGAAAAGAGACATCTGATGTTGGTTTCAGCTTGTCAAAACCTTCAGTCTCAATCATTCCCTTCGGTAGCTTTGTGCATGGAAATTCTAGGTCTCATGACTGCTGCATCGGACGCAATCCTCTTTGCTCGCTTTCACATGAGACCTCTCCAGCTTTGTATGGTGAACCAGTGGTGCAGGGATTATACAAAGATATTACAATTAATATCCTTAAATCCCAATGTTAAATCTTCTCTGACTTGGTGGTTGAATCACAATCGTCTAATTCATGGGGCCTCTTTTGTTTGTCCAACCTGGACTGTGATCTCAACAGATGCGAGTCTTTCAGGTTGGGGAGCTGTATGGGGATCTCTGACAGTGCAGGGGGTTTGGGAATTTCAGGAGGCGAAATTACCAATCAACATTTTGGAACTCCGTGCGATTTTCAGAGCTCTTCAGTTCTGGCCTCTTCTGAAGAGAGAATCGTTTATTTGTTTTCAGACAGACAATGTCACAACCGCGGCGTATGTCAATCATCAAGGGGGGACTCACAGTCCTCAGGTTATGAAAGAAGTATCTCGGATACTTGTACGGGCGGAATCCAGCTCCTGTCTAATCTCTGCGGTTTACATCCCAGGTGTAGACTATTTGGATTATCTCAGTCGCCAGACGTTACATCCGGGCGAATGGTCTCTTCACCCAGAGGTATTTCTTCAGATTGTTTAAATCTGGGGACTTCCAGAAATAGATCTGATGGCCTCTCATCTAAACAAGAAACTTCCCAGGTATCTGTCCAGATCCAGGGATCCTCAGGCGGAAGCAGTGGACGCGTTGTCGCTTCCTTGGAATTATCAATCTGCTTATATCTTTCCGCCTCTAGTTCTTCTTCCAAAAGTGATTTCCAAAATTCTAATGGAACGTTCGTTTGTATTGCTGGTGGCTCCAGGATGGCCTCACAGGTTTTGGTATGCGGATCTTGTTCGGATGGAAAGTTGCCAACCTTGGACACTTCCGTTAAGGCCAGACCTTCTATCTCAAGGCCCATTTTTCCATCAGGATCTCAAATCATTAAATTTGAAGGTATGGAGATTGAACGCTTGATTCTTAGTCATAGAGGTTTCACTGACTCAGTGATTAATACTATGATACAGGCTCGTAAGTCTGTGAGTTCTCTAAAGGGACAGATTTCTGCTTTATCTGTCTTGTTACACAAACGACTGGCAGCTGTGCCAGATGTACAAGCTTTTGTTCAGGCTTTGGTCAGAATCAAGCCTGTTTACAGACCCATGACTCCTCCTTGGAGTCTAAATTTAGTTCTTTCAGTTCTTCAAGGGGTTCCGTTTGAACCTTTACATTCCATAGATATTAAGTTACTATCTTGGAAAGTTCTGTTTTTGGTTGCTATTTCTTCTGCTAGAAGAGTTTCTGAATTATCTGCTTTGCAGTGTAATCCATCCTATCTGGTTTTCCATTCAGATAAGGTTGTTTTGCGTACTAAGCCTGGTTTTCTTCCAAAAGTTGTTTCCAACAAGAATATTAACCAGGAAATAGTTGTTCCTTCTCTGTGTCCGAATCCAGTTTCAAAGAAGGAACGTTTATTACACAATTTAGATGTTGTTCGTGCTTTAAAGTTCTATTTAGAAGCAACAAAAGATTTTAGACAAACCTCATCTTTGTTTGTCGTTTACTCTGGTAAGAGGAGAGGTCAAAAAGCTACTGCTACCTCTCTTTCTTTCTGGCTGAAAAGCATTATCCGATTGGCTTATGAGACTGCCGGACGGCAGCCTCCTGAACGAATCACAGCTCACTCTACTTGGGCTGTGGCTTCCACATGGGCCTTCAAGAACGAGGCTTCTGTTGATCAGATATGTAAGGCAGCGACTTGGTCTTCTCTGCACACTTTTGCCAAATTCTACAAATTTGATACTTATGCTTCTTCGGAGGCTATTTTTGGGAGAAAGGTTTTGCAAGCCGTGGTGCCTTCCATTTAGGTAACCTGATTTGCTCCCTCCCTTCATCCGTGTCCTAAAGCTTTGGTATTGGTTCCCACAAGTAATGGATGACGCCGTGGACCAGACACACCAATGTTGGAGAAAACAGAATTTATGCTTACCTGATAAATTACTTTCTCCAACGGTGTGTCCGGTCCACGGCCCTCCCTGGTTTTCCTAATCAGGTTGAATTTTTTTTTCTTTATACACTACAGTCACCACCGCACCCTATAGTTCCTCCTTTTTCTCCTAACCGTCGGTCGAATGACTGGGGGGCGGAGCCAGAGGGGGAGCTATATGGACAGCTCTTGCTGTGTGCTCTCCTTGCCTTTCCCTGTGGGGGGAGAATATTTCCCACAAGTAATGGATGACGCCATGGACCGGACACACCGTTGGAGAAAGTAATTTATCAGGTAAGCATAAATTCTGTTTTTCTGACGGAGGTCAGAAAGTCAAAGATCCTAACTACTTGCCGAGCACTTCATTCCATTCCTTGGCTATCAGTGGCGCAGTGTATGGAGGTCATTGGGTTAATGGTAGCGGCAATGGACATCGTTCCATTTGCTCGCTTACATCTCAGACCACTGCAGCTGTGCATGCTCAGACAGTGGAATGGGGATTATGCAGATTTATCTCCTCGGATAAATCTGGATCTAGAGACCAGAGACTCTCTTCTTTGGTGGTTGTCACAGGATCATCTGTCCCAGGGAATGTGCTTCCGCATGCCAGCAGGGGTCATAGTGATGACGGCCGCCAGCCGCTTGGGCTGGGGTGCAGTCTGGAATTCCCTGAAGGCTCAGGGTGTTTGGACTCAGGAGGAGTCCCTACTACCAATAAATATTCTGGAACTGAGAGCAATATTCAACGCGCTTCAAGCGTGGCCTCAGTTGGCTTTCGCCAAATTCATAAGATTCCAGTCGGACAATATCACGACTGTAGCATATATCAATCATCAAGGAGGAACAAAGAGTTCTCTAGCGATGACAGAAGTTTCCAAGATAATTCGATGGGCAGAGACTCACTCTTGCCATCTATCAGCAATTTATATCCCAGGAGTAGAGAACTGGGAAGCGGATTTTCTGAGTCGTCGGACTTTTCACCCGAGGAAGTGGGAGCTCCATCCGGAGGTGTTTGCGGCATTGATCCGTCAATAGGGCACACCGGAATTGGATCTGATGGCATCTCGTCAGAATGTCAAACTTCCTTCTTACAGGTCCAGATCAAGGGATCCCCAAGCAGTACTGATAGATGCTCTAGCAGTACCTTGGTCGTTCAACCTGGTTTATGTGTTTCCTCCTTTTCCTCTCCTACCTCGTCTGATTGCCAGAATCAAACAGGAGAGGCCTTCGGTAATCCTGATCGCGCCTGCGTGGCCACGCAGGACTTGGTATGCAGATCTAGTTGAAATTTCATCTCTGCCACTGTTGAAACTGCCACTGAGACAGGACCTTCTAATCCAAGGTCCGTTCCAACATCCAAATCTAAATTCTCTGCAGCTGACTGCCTGGAGATTGAACGCTTGATTTTATCTAAGCGTGGATTCTCGGAGCCGGTCATTAATACCTTGATTCAGGCTCGCAAGCCTGTCACTAGGAAAATTTACCATAAGATATGGCGTAAATATTGGTGCGAATCCAAGGGCTACTCATGTAGTAGGGTTAGGATTCCTAGGACTTTGTCCTTCCTCCAAGAAGTATTGGAGAAAGGATTATTAGCTAGTTCCTTAAAGGGACAAATTTCTGCTTTGTCAATTTTACTACACAGACGTCTGGCGGATGTCCCAGACCTTCAGTCTTTTTGTCAGGCTTTAGTCGGAATCAAGCCTGTTTAAACCTGTTGCTCCGCCATGGAGTTTGAATTTAGTTCTCAATGTTCTTCAAGGGGTTCCGTTTGAACCCATGCATTCCATAGATATTAAGCTTCTATCTTGGAAAGTTTTGTTTTTAGTTGCTATCTCTTCTGCTCGAAGAGTTTCTGAGCTTTCTGCGTTACAATGTGACTCGCCTTATCTTCTATTCCATTCTGATAAGGTGGTTTTGCGTAATAAACCTGGATTCCTTCCTAAGGTTGTTTCAAATAAGAATATTAATCAGGAAATTGTTGTTCCTTCTTTGTGTCCTAATCCTCCTTCTAAGAAGGAGCATCTGTTACATAACTTGGACGTGGTTCGTGCCTTGAAGTTTTACTTACAAACGACCAAGGATTTCCGTCAAACATCTTCTCTATTTGTTGTCTATTCTGGAAAGCCTAGGGGTCAAAAAGCTACGGCTACCTTATTTCTTTTTGGCTGAAAAGCATCATCTGTTTGGCATACGAGACTGCTGGACAGCAGCCTCCTGAAAAAATTACAGCTCATTCTACTACAGCGGTGGCTTCCACATTTAATTTGTAAGGCTGCGACTTGGTCCTCCCTTCATACCTTTTCCAAATTTTCCAAATTTGATACTTTTGCTTCTTCTGAGGCTATTTTTGGGAGAAAAATTCTTCAAGCAGTGGTGCCTTCCATTTAGGTATCTGTCTTGTCCCTCCCGTTCATCCGTGTCCTGTTGCTTTGGTATTGTATCCCACAAGTAAGGATGAATCCGTGGACTTGTCGTATCTAGTAGAAGAAAAGGAAATTTATGCTTACCTGATAAATTGATTTCTTCTGCGATACGACAAGTCCACGGCCCTCCCTGTCATTTTTAGACAGATTATATTTTTGTTTTTCAAAACTTCAGTCACCTCTGCACCTTTTAGTTTTTCTTTTCTCTTCCTATACCTTCGGTCGAATGACTGGGGGTGGAGAGAAGGGAGGAGCTATATATACAGCTCTGCTGTGGTGCTCTTTGCCACTTCCTGTTAGCAGGAGGAAAATATCCCACAAGTAAGGATGAATCCGTGGACTCTTCGTATCGTAGAAGAAATCAATTTATCAAGTAAGCATAAATTTCCTTTTTGGGTTGTGGATTAATTTTTCAGCATAAGGCTGTTGTTTATTTTTATCCCTCCCTCTCTAGTGACTCTTGCGTGGAGTTCCACATCTTGGGTATTTGATATCCCATACGGCACTAGCTCATGGACTCTTGCCAATTACATGAAAGAAAACATAATTTATGTAAGATCTTACCTGATAAATTAATTTCTTTCATATTTGCAAGAGTCCATGAGGCCCACCCTTTTTTATGGTGGTTATTTCCAGATTCCTTTGTTGATGCTTTTTACTCCTTCTTTATCACCCCACTACTTGGCTATTCGTTAAACTTAATTGTTGGTGTGGTGAGAGGTGTATTTATAGGCATTTTGAGGTTTGGGAAACTTTGCCCCTCCTGGTAGGATTGTATATCCCATACGTCACTAGCTCATGGACTCTTGCCAATATGAAAGAAATTAATTTATCAGGTAAGTTCTTACATAAATTATGTTTTCATGATTCAAATAGAACTTTACCAAAATACTGGAGAATTTTTAGCATTTTTGCTATCATCCCATTTAAACTGAAATAGAGCTGCTAATTGCAGCTACGCACCACACTTCTGAAATTCCTAGCCATTAAGGGGTTAATCTTTTAGCTTGTAAGGTTAATATTTGCTCTAGTGTTGGGCTTCCCTCTCACCTGACACCTTCCACCCTCTGATCTCTCCCAAACAGCTGTATCCCCCCCACCAATGGTTACCTGCATAAGGCCCCATGCTATCCTCTCCCTTCTACATAATTTTTGGTAGTGTAAGGAACCCTGCCCCTCCCTCACCCCTCATCTGCTGGGCCGATCCACCTGCCTCCTTCCCACCAATCTCACACGGCACCAACGATGATTGTTATAGAAAGGGACATGGACAGCATAATGATCGTCGATCTGCCTTCATATAGTAAGGGAGCACCATAAGTTCTCCCTTAGCATATAAAGGCAGATGCCTTCTGGCCCCAACTGCAGTCTCCGCTGTCTACGCTAATAGCGGGGACTGCAGCATGCGCCTGTGTTGAACATAGTTACTATGTCAACATTGTACGCAGGGCAAAGTACTGTGTGCATGGGCGGAACGACCACGGGTGCAGAGGTCACGACTGCGTTCAGGTTCCTCAGGGGGCCCCAGCTTAATCACAAACTATTTTTTGTTTTTATTTATTTATTTTTTGTTTCCACCAAATATCTTGCTGGGAACGACCTTACACGTTAATGTATAGCTCATGTGACAAGTGAGTCAGAATCTGTGTCGTGACTCCAGTCTTAGTCACAAGTTTTTGGATGTGCACGTGTGAGGTGGTGTCAGCCAGCTGAAGTTCAGTGTTACTGTGGCGAATTAACAACTGACTCTTAGTCAGTATCTGTTGGGGGGTGTTTGTATTTTTTTACAGGTAAAAGAGCTGATATCTTGGGGGCAATGCCCCACAAAAGGCCCTTTTTGGTAGCTAGTGAGCTCATAAGTTATATTTTTATTGGCCAGTTTATTGCCTACAAGTATACAATGAAATATGTTGTAGAATTTATTAAAAACAAAGGGTTAATTCTGTTGTCCTGGTGACTGCTCAGTGCTAGTATGTTGGATTTTTAAAGTGAATTTTATCCCAAAAACATCCTCAGTAATCAAGGGGTTAAATCATGTTTAAACACTGATGAATACTTGCATTGCATTGGCAGTGTAAGGGTTAAGTCTATATATGTATTTACTCTATATTGGCTCCTATTAACATTATTAAATACATATGTTTTGTATCACTCCTATGTGCATCAGTGCTGGGCATTTACCACACAGGGTGATTACACTGTGCTATGTCTTGTGATATCATGCCACCAAAGTTCAATATTGTGATTGTTCAGTTGTACTGTATTTGTTTAAACTATAATTGTTTCTTTACACTACTCAATCAGCAGTGTTTTGATCACTACTGTATTAACAAATTTCATTACATGGCTGGACAGTGTGTGTATTTGCAATTGCAATAACACGACTGATTTTTCAGTGTGTCATTGTATAACTTATAGAGACACTGTTTCTAGTTAGACGTGGGTGTCACCTTGCAGTGCTGGATCTCATTTTTGGCAGTGGATATGTAGTAATAACTTGTGGTTAGGGACAGTAAAGTCAATTTCTTTCATGTAATTAGCAAGAGTCCATGAGCTAGTGACGTATGGGATATACATTCCTACCAGGAGGGGCAAAGTTTCCCAAACCTCAAAATGCCTATAAATACACCCCTCACCACACCCACAATTCAGTTTTACAAACTTTGCCTCCGATGGAGGCGGTGAAGTAAGTTTGTGCTAGATTCTACGTTGATATGCGCTCCGCAGCAAGTTGGAGCCCGGTTTTCCTCTCAGCGTGCAGTGAATGTCAGAGGGATGTGAGGAGAGTATTGCCTATTTGAATGCAGTGATCTCCTTCTACGGGGTCTATTTCATAGGTTCTCTGTTATCGGTCGTAGAGATTCATCTCTTACCTCCCTTTTCAGATCGACGATATACTCTTATATATACCATTACCTCTGCTGATTCTCGTTTCAGTACTGGTTTGGCTATCTGCTATATGTAGATGAGTGTCCTGGGGTAAGTAAGTCTTATTTTCTGTGACACTCCAAGCTATGGTTGGGCACTTTGTTTATAAAGTTCTAAATATATGTATTCAAACATTTATTTGCCTTGACTCAGAATGTTCAACTTTCCTTATTTTCAGACAGTCAGTTTCATATTTGGGATAATGCATTTTAATTCAACATTTTTCTTACCTTAAAATTTGACTTTTTCCCTGTGGGCTGTTAGGCTCGCGGGGGCTGAAAATGCTTCATTTTATTGCGTCATTCTTGGCGCGGACTTTTTTGGCGCAAAAATTCTATTTCCGTTTCCGGCGTCATACGTGTCGCCGGAAGTTGCGTCATTTTTTTGACGTTATTTTGCGCCAAAAATGTTGGCGTTCCGGATGTGGCGTCATTTTTGGCGCCAAAAAGCATTTAGGCGCCAAATAATGTGGGCGTCTTATTTGGCGCAAAAAAATATGGGCGTCGCTTTTGTCTCCACATTATTTAAGTCTCATTTTTTATTGCTTCTGGTTGCTAGAAGCTTGTTCTTTGGCATTTTTTCCCATTCCTGAAACTGTCATTTAAGGAATTTGATCAATTTTGCTTTATATATATGTTATATATATATGTTGTTTTGTCTCACGTTGCATCTGAGTCAGAAGATACTACAGGAAAATCGCTGTCAAGTGCTGAATCTACCAAAGCTAAGTGTATCTGCTGTAAACTTTTGGTAGCTATTCCTCCAGCTGTTGTTTGTATTGATTGTCATGACAAACTTGTTAAAGCAGATAATATTTCCTTTAGTAAAGTACCATTGCCTGTTGCAGTTCCTTCAACATCTAAGGTGCAGAATGTTCCTGATAATATAAGAGATTTTGTTTCTGAATCCATAAAGAAGGCTATGTCTGTTATTTCTCCTTCTAGTAAACGTAAAAAATCTTTTAAAACTTCTCTCCCTACAGATGAATTTTTAAATGAACATCATCATTCTGATTCTGATGATTCCTCTGGTTCAGAGGATTCTGTCTCAGAGGTTGATGCTGATAAATCTTCATATTTATTTAAAATGGAATTTATTCGTTCTTTACTTAAAGAAGTACTAATTGCTTTAGAAATTTTAGGATTCTGGTCCTCTTGATACTAATTCTAAACGTTTAGATAAGGTATTTAAAGCTCCTGTGGTTATTCCAGAAGTTTTTCCTGTTCCTAATGCTATTTCTGCAGTAATTTCCAAAGAATGGGATAATTTGGGTAATTCATTTACTCCTTCTAAACGTTTTAAGCAATTATATCCTGTGCCGTCTGACAGATTAGAATTTTGGGACAAGATCCCTAAAGTTGATGGGGCTATTTCTACCCTTGCTAAACGTACTACTATTCCTACGTCAGATGGTACTTCATTTAAGGATCCTCTAGATAGGAAAATTGAATCCTTTCTAAGAAAAGCTTATCTGTGTTCAGGTAATCTTCTTAGACCTGCTATATCTTTGGCTGATGTTGCTGCAGCTTCAACTTTTTGGTTGGAAACTTTAGCGCAACAAGTAACACATCGTGATTCTCATGATATTATTATTCTCCTTCAGCATGCTAATAATTTTATCTGTGATGCCATTTTTGATATTATCAGAGTTGATGTCAGGTTTATGTCTCTAGCTATTTTAGCTAGAAGAGCTTTATGGCTTAAAACTTGGAATGCTGATATGGCTTCTAAATCAACTTTACTTTCCATTTCTTTCCAGGGTAACAAATTATTTGGTTCTCAGTTGGATTCCATTATTTCAACTGTTACTGGTGGGAAAGGAACTTTTTTACCACAGGATAAAAAATCTAAAGGTAAAAACAGGGCTAATAATCGTTTTCGTTCCTTTCGTTTCAACAAAGGACAAAAGCCTGATCCTTCATCCTCAGGAGCAGTTTCAGTTTGGAGACCATCTCCAGTTTGGAATAAATCCAAGCCAGCTAGAAAGGCAAAGCCTGCTTCTAAGTCCACATGAAGGTGCGGCCCTCATTCCAGCTCAGCTGGTAGGGGGCAGGTTACGTTTTTTCAAGGAAATTTGGATCAATTCTGTTCACAATCTTTGGATTCAGAGCATTGTTTCAGAAGGGTACAGAATTGGTTTCAAGTTGAGACCTCCTGCAAAGAGATTTTTTCTTTCCCGTGTCCCAGTAAATCCAGTAAAAGCTCAAGCATTTCTGAAATGTGTTTGAGATCTAGAGTTGACTGGAGTAATTATGCCAGTTCCGGAACAGGGGATGGGGTTTTATTCAAATCTCTTCATTGTACCAAAGAAGGAGAATTCTTTCAGACCAGTTCTGGATCTAAAAATATTGAATCGTTATGTAAGGATACCAACGTTCAAGATGGTAACTGTAAGGACTATCTTACCTTTTGTTCAGCAAGGGAATTATATGTCCACAATAGATTTACAGGATGCATATCTGCATATTCCGATTCATCCAGATCATTATCAGTTCCTGAGATTCTCGTTTCTGGACAAGCATTACCAATTTGTGGCTCTGCCGTTTGGCCTAGCTACAGCTCCAAGAATTTTTACAAAGGTTCTCGATGCCCTGCTGTCTGTAATCAGAGAACAGGGTATTGTGGTATTTCCTTATTTGGACGATATCTTGGTACTTGCTCAGTCTTTACATTTAGCAGAATCTCATACGAATCGACTTGTGTTGTTTCTTCAAGATCATGGTTGGAGGATCAATTTACCAAAAAGTTCTTTGATTCCTCAGACAAGGGTAACTTTTCTGGGTTTCCAGATGGATTCAGTGTCCATGACTCTGTCTTTAACAGACAAGAGACGTCTAAAGTTGATTGCAGCTTGTCGAAACCTTCAGTCACAATCATTCCCTTCGGTAGCCTTATGCATGGAAATTCTAGGTCTTATGACTGCTGCATCGGACGCGATCCCCTTTGCTCGTTTTCACATGCGACCTCTTCAGCTCTGTATGCTGAAGCAATGGTGCAAGGATTACACGAAGATATCTCAATTAATATCTTTAAAACCGATTGTTCGACACTCTCTAACATGGTGGACAGATCACCATCGTTTAATTCAGGGGGCTTCTTTTGTGCTTCCGACCTGGACTGTAATTTCAACAGATGCAAGTCTCACAGGTTGGGGAGCTGTGTGGGGATCTCTGATGGCACAAGGAGTTTGGGAATCTCAGGAGGTGAGATTACCGATCAATATTTTGGAACTCCGTGCAATTTTCAGAGCTCTTCAGTCTTGGCCTCTTCTGAAGAGAGAATCGTTCATTTGTTTTCAGACAGACAATGTCACAACTGTGGCATACATCAATCATCAAGGAGGGACTCACAGTCCTCTGGCTATGAAAGAAGTATCTCGAATTTTGGTTTGGGCGGAATCCAGCTCCTGTCTAATCTCTGCGGTTCATATCCCAGGTGTAGACAATTGGGAAGCGGATTATCTCAGTCGCCAAACGTTGCATCCGGGCGAATGGTCTCTTCACCCAGAGGTATTTCTTCAGATTGTTCAAATGTGGGAGCTTCCAGAAATAGATCTGATGGCGTCCCATCTAAACAAGAAACTTCCCAGGTATCTGTCCAGATCCCGGGATCCTCAGGCGGAGGCAGTGGATGCATTATCACTTCCTTGGAAGTATCATCCTGCTTATATCTTTCCGCCTCTAGTTCTTCTTCCAAGAGTAATCTCCAAGATTCTGAAGGAATGCTCGTTTGTTCTGCTGGTAGCTCCGGCATGGCCTCACAGGTTTTGGTATGCGGATCTTGTCCGGATGGCCTCTTGCCAACCGTGGACTCTTCCGTTAAGACCAGACCTTCTGTCACAAGGTCCTTTTTTCCATCAGGATCTGAAATCCTTAAACTTAAAGGTATGGAGATTGAACGCTTGATTCTTGGTCAAAGAGGTTTCTCTGACTCTGTGATTAATACTATGTTACAGGCTCGTAAATCTGTATCGAGAGAGATATATTATAGAGTCTGGAAGACTTATATTTCTTGGTGTCTTTCTCATCATTTTTCCTGGCATTCTTTTAGAATACCGAGAATTTTACAGTTTCTTCAGGATGGTTTAGATAAGGGTTTGTCCGCAAGTTCTTTGAAAGGACAAATATCTGCTCTTTCTGTTCTTTTTCACAGAAAGATTGCTATTCTTCCTGATATTCATTGTTTTGTACAAGCTTTGGTTCGTATAAAACCTGTCATTAAGTCAATTTCTCCTCCTTGGAGTTTGAATTTGGTTCTGGGAGCTCTTCAAGCTCCTCCGTTTGAACCTATGCATTCATTGGACATTAAATTACTTTCTTGGAAAGTTTTGTTCCTTTTGGCCATCTCTTCTGCCAGAAGAGTTTCTGAATTATCTGCTCTTTCTTGTGAGTCTCCTTTTCTGATTTTTCATCAGGATAAGGCGGTGTTGCGAACTTCTTTTGAATTTTTACCTAAAGTTGTGAATTCCAACAACATTAGTAGAGAAATTGTGGTTCCTTCATTATGTCCTAATCCTAAGAATTCTAAGGAGAAATCGTTGCATTCTTTGGATGTTGTTAGAGCTTTGAAATATTATGTTGAAGCTACGAAATCTTTTCGTAAGACTTCTAGTCTATTTGTTATCTTTTCCGGTTCTAGAAAAGGCCAGAAAGCTTCTGCCATTTCTTTGGCATCTTGGTTGAAATCTTTAATTCATCTTGCCTATGTTGAGTCGGGTAAAACTCCGCCTCAGAGAATTACAGCTCATTCTACTAGGTCAGTTTCTACTTCCTGGGCGTTTAGGAATGAAGCTTCGGTTGACCAGATCTGCAAAGCAGCAACTTGGTCCTCTTTGCATACTTTTACTAAATTCTACCATTTTGATGTATTTTCTTCTTCTGAAGCAGTTTTTGGTAGAAAAGTACTTCAGGCAGCGGTTTCAGTTTGAATCTTCTGCTTATGTTTTTCGTTAAACTTTATTTTGGGTGTGGATTATTTTCGGCAGGAATTGGCTGTCTTTATTTTATCCCTCCCTCTCTAGTGACTCTTGTGTGGAAAGATCCACATCTTGGGTAGTCATTATCCCATACGTCACTAGCTCATGGACTCTTGCTAATTACATGAAAGAAAACATAATTTATGTAAGAACTTACCTGATAAATTCATTTCTTTCATATTAGCAAGAGTCCATGAGGCCCACCCTTTTTTTGTGGTGGTTATGATTTTTTTGTATAAAGCACAATTATTCCAATTCCTTATTTTATATGCTTTCGCACTTTTTTATCACCCCACTTCTTGGCTATTCGTTAAACTGAATTGTGGGTGTGGTGAGGGGTGTATTTATAGGCATTTTGAGGTTTGGGAAACTTTGCCCCTCCTGGTAGGAATGTATATCCCATACGTCACTAGCTCATGGACTCTTGCTAATATGAAAGAAATGAATTTATCAGGTAAGTTCTTACATAAATTATGTTTTTCTTTCTTGTAATTGGCAAGAGTCCATGAGCTAGTGACGTATGGGATATACAATCCTACCAGGAGGGGCAAAGTTTCCCAAACCTCAAAATGCCTATAAATACACCCCTCACCACACCCACAATTCAGTGGAGGTGGTGAAGTAAGTGTGCTAAGATTTCTACGTTGATATGCGCTTCTCAGCATTTTTAAGCCAGATTCCTCTCAGAGTACAGTGAATGTCAGAGGGATGTAAAGGGAGTATCACCTATTGAATGCAATGGTTTTCTTTATGGGAAATCTATTTCATGGGTTCTCTGTTATCGGTCATAGAGATTCATCTCCTACCTCCCTTTTCAGATCGACGATATTATCTAATATTTCATTACATCTACTGATAACCGTTTCAGTACTGGTTTGGCTATCTGCTATATGTGGATGGGTGTCTTTCGGTAAGTATGTTTTCATTACTTAAGACACTCTCAGCTATGGTTTGGCACTTAATGCATTAATATAAAGTTCTAAATATATGTATTGTACAGTACTTATATTATCAGGTTTATGTATTTTTCCTTTTGCAGATTGTCAGTTTCATATTTGGGGAAAAACATATTTAGGAAAATTTTTTCTTACCTGGGTTTTAGTCTTTTTTTCAAATCAACTGCTTTTTTCTTTTAATTTTGCGGAAAAACTTAGGTCCGCGAGGGCAGAAAATGGCAACGTTTATTGCGTCATTGTTGGCGCAAAATTTTTTTGGCGCGAAGGTACGTCCGATGACGCAAATTCATCATTTCCGGCGTCTTAGTTGACGCCGAGTTCCTTGCACAAGGTTGGGTCGTTAATGACGCTAATGTGTCATTTCCGGATGTTGTTAGATCCAAAAAATGTTCAGTTACGTTGTGCGTCATACTTAGTCTATTTGTTATCTTTTCTGGTCCTAGGAAAGGTCAGAAGGCTTCTGCCGTTTCCTTGGCATCGTGGTTAAAGCTTTTGATTCATCAAGCTTATTTGGAGTTGGGTCAAGCCCCGTCTCAGAGAATTACAGCTCATTCTACTAGATCAGTTTCTACTTTGTGGGCTTTTAGGAATGAAGCTTCAGTTGATCAGATTTGCAAAGCAGCAACTTGGTCCTCTTTGAATACATTTACTAAATTCTACCGTTTTGATGTATTTGCTTCTTCGGAAGCAGTTTTTGGTAGAAAAGTTCTTCAGGCAGCTGTTTTAGTTTGATTCTTCTGCTTATGTTTTAAGTTTTTTCCTTTCATTTATGAGAATAAACTTTTATTTTGGGTTGTGGATTAATTTTTTTTAAGCGGAAAATGGCTGTTTTTATTTTTATCCTTACCTCTCTAGTGACTCTTGCCTGGAGTTCCACATCTTGGGTATTGCTATCCCGTACGTCACTAGCTAATGGACTGTTGCCAATTACGTGAAAGAAAACGTATTTTATGTAAGAACTTACCTGATAAATTAATTTCTTTCATATTGGCAAGAGTCCATGAGGCCCACCCTTTTTATGGTAGTTATGATTTTTTTTGTATAAAGCACAATTATTTCCAAATTCCATTGTTGATGCTTTTTACTCCTTTCTTTATCACCCCACTACTTGGCTATTTGTTAAACTGAATTGTGGGTGTGGTGAGGGGTGTATTTATAGGCATTTTGAGGTTTGGGAAACTTTGCCCCTCCTGGTAGGATTGTATATCCCATATGTCACTAGCTCATGGACTCTTGCCAATATGAAAGCAATGAATTTATCAGGTAAGTTCTTACATAAATTATGTTTTTTTTTGGACGTGACTGTCCCTTTAAATAAAAAAAAAACAAGCCCCTCCCCCCCATTCCAAACCGAAGATGTCTGATGTTTGAACTTTTCTTATGCAGTCTCTCACTCAGTTAATTGATGTAGAAAAGGAAATAGCCATTCTAGTAAGTAAATTATACAGTTGTCAAACACCCTATTGTAGGAGCAATATGGACAACTATGGAAATATTAATTATATAGGGTGGACTAGACCCTCTCTTACCATGCAGAATAAGTAGGACATGAGATCCCTTTTTAAAGACA
>NC_069499.1:723484583-723574726 GCF_027579735.1 Bombina bombina
CATCCTGATACAGGCGTCAAGCTTTCAAGTTGCCAAGTCTCATACAGAGATAGTTCTGGCATTTCTGAGGTTGCATGGGTGGAAAGTGAACGAGGAAAGAGTTCTCTATCCCCACTCATAGGAGTCTCCTTCTTAGGGACTCTTAAAGATTCTGTAGAAATGAAAACTTACCTGACTGAGTCCAGGTTATCAAAACTTCTAAATGCTTGCCGTGTTCTTCACTCCATTCCGCGCCCTTCGTTAGCTCAGTGTATGGAGGTAATCGGCTTAATGGTAGCGGCAATGGACATAGTGCCATTTGCGCGCCTTCATCTCAGACCGCTGCAATTATGCATGCTGAGTCAGTGGAATGGGGATTACACAGATTTGTCCCCTCTGCTAAATCTGGATCAAGAGACCAGAGATTCTCTTCTCTGGTGGTTGTCTCAGGTACACCTGTCCAAGGGTATGACCTTTCATAGGCCAGATTGGACAATTGTAACAACAGATGCCAGCCTTCTAGGTTGGGGTGTAGTCTGGAATTCCCTGAAGGCACAGGGATCGTGGACTAAGGAGGAGAAACTCCTTCCAATAAATATTCTGGAGTTAAGATCGATATTCAATGCTCTTCTGGCTTGGCCTCAGTTAGCAACACTGAGGTTCATCAGATTTCAGTCGGACAACATCACGACTGTGGCTTACATCAACCATCAAGGGGGAACCAGGAGTTCCCTAGCGATGTTAGAAGTCTCAAAAATAATTTGCTGGGCAGAGTACCACTCTTGCCACCTGTCAGCAATCCATATCCCAGGCGTGGAGAACTGGGAGGCGGATTTTCTAAGTCGTCAGACTTTCCATCCGGGGGAGTGGAAACTCCATCCGGAGGTGTTTGCTCAGTTGATTCATCGTTGGGGCAAACCAGAGTTGGATCTCATGGCGTCTCGCCAGAACGCCAAGCTTCCTTGTTACGGATCCAGGTCCAGGGACCCAGAAGCGACGCTGATAGATGCGCTAGCAGCGCCTTGGTTCTTCAACCTGGCTTATGTGTTTCCACCGTTTCCTCTGCTCCCTCGACTGATTGCCAAAATCAAACAGGAGAGAGCATCAGTGATTCTGATAGCACCTGCGTGGCCACGCAGGACTTGGTATGCAGACCTAGTGGACATGTCATCCTTTCCACCATGGACTCTGCCTCTAAGACAGGACCTTCTGATACAAGGTCCTTTCAATCATCCAAATCTAATTTCTGACTGCATGGAGATTGAACGCTTGATTCTATCAAAGCGTGGCTTCTCCGAGTCAGTCATTGATACTTTAATACAGGCACGATAGCCTGTTACCAGGAAAATCTACCACAAGATATGGAGTAAATATCTTTATTGGTGTGAATCCAAGACTTACTCAAGGATGAAAGTTAGGATTCCTCTTTTCTCCAAGAGGGCTTGGACAAAGGATTATCAGCTAGTTCCTTAAAGGGACAGATTTCTGCTCTGTCTATTCTTTTGCACAAGCGTCTGGCAGAGGTTCCAGACGTCCAGGCATTTTGCCAGGCTTTGGTTAGATTTAAGCCTGTGTTTAAACCTGTTGCTCCCCCGTGGAGCTTAAACTTGGTTCTTAAGGTTCTTCAAGGAGTTCCGTTTGAACCCCTTCATTCCATTGATATTAAACTTTTATCTTGGAAAGTTCTGTTTTTGATGGCTATTTCCTCGGCTCTGAGAGTCTCTGAGCTATCTGCCTTACAATGTGATTCTCCCTATCTGATTTTTCATGCAGATAAGGTAGTTCTGCGTACCAAACCTGGGTTTTTACCTAAGGTGGTTTCTAACAAGAATATCAATCAAGAGATTGTTGTTCCATCGTTGTGCCCTAATCCTTCTTCAAAGAAGGAACGTCTTTTACATAATCTGGACGTAGTCCGTGCCTTGAAGTTTTACTTACAAGCTACTAAGGATTTTCGTCAAACATTTTTCCTGTTTGTCGTTTACTCTGGACAGAGGAGAGGTCAAAAAGCTTCGGCAACCTCTTTCCTTTTGGCTTCGGAGTGTAATAAGCCTAGCCTATGAGACTGCTGGACAGCAGCCCCCTGAAAGGATTACAGCTCATTCTACTAGAGCTGTGGCTTCCACCTGGGCCTTCAAAAATGAGGCCTCTGTTGAACAGATTTGCAAGGCTGCGACATGGTCTTTGCTTCACACTTTTTCAAAATTTGACAAATTTGATACTTTTGCTTCTTCGGAGGCTGTGTTTGGGAGAAAGGTTCTTCAGGCAGTGGTTCCTTCCGCTTAATCCTGCCTTGTCCCTCCCATCATCCGTGTACTTTAGCTTTGGTATTGGTATCCCATAAGTAATGGATGATCCGTGGACTGGATACACTTAACAAGAGAAAACATAATTTATGCTTACCTGATAAATGTATTTCTTTTATGTAATTAGCAGGAGTCCATGAGCTAGTGACGTATGGGATATACATTCCTACCAGGAGGGGCAAAGTTTCCCAAACCTCAAAATGCCTATAAATACACCCCTCACCACACCCACAATTCAGTTTTACAAACTTTGCCTCCGATGGAGGTGGTGAAGTAAGTTTGTGCTAGATTCTACGTTGATATGCGCTCCACAGCAGGTTGGAGCCCGGTTTTCCTCTCAGCGTGCAGTGAATGTCAGAGGGATGTGAGGAGAGTATTGCCTATTTGAATGCAGTGATCTCCTTCTACGGGGGTCTATTTCAAAGGTTCTCTGTTATCGGTCGTAGAGATTCATCTCTTACCTCCCTTTTCAGATCGACGATATACTCTTATATATACCATTTCCTCTACTGATTCTCGTTTCAGTACTGGTTTGGCTTTCTACTACATGTAGATGAGTGTCCTGGGGTAAGTAAGTCTTATTTTCTGTAAGCTATGGTTGGGCACTTTTATATAAAGTTCTAAATATATGTATTCAAACATTTATTTGCCTTGACTCAGGATGTTCAACATTCCTTATTTCAGACAGTCCGTTTCATATTTGGGATAATGCATATGAATAAATCATTTTTTCTTACCTTAAAAATTTGACTTTTCCCTGTGGGCCGTTAGGCTCGCGGGGGCTGAAAATGCTTCATTTTATTGCGTCATTCTTGGCGCGGACTTTTTTGGCGCAAATTTTTTTTCTGTTTCTGGCGTCATACGTGTCGCCGGAAGTTGCGTCATTTTTGACGTTTTTTTTGCGCCAAAGATGTCTGCGTTCCGGATGTGGCTTCATTTTGGCGCCAAAAGCATTTAGGCGCCAAATAATGTGGGCGGCTTTTTTGGCGCTAAAAAAATATGGGCGTCACTATTGTCTCCACATTATTTAAGTCTCATTATTTTGTGCTTCTGGTTGCTAGAAGCTTGTTCTATGGCATTTTTTTCCCATTCCTGAAACTGTCATTTAAGGAATTTGATCAATTTTGCTTTATATGTTGTTTTTTCTATTACATATTGCAAGATGTCCCACGTTGAAGCTGAGTCAGAAGATACTTCTGGAATATCCCTGCCTGGTGCTGGAGCTACCAAAACTAAGTGTATCTGCTGTAAACTTTTGGTATCTGTTCCTCCAGCTGTTGTTTGTACTGTTTGTCATGACAAACTTGCTAATGCAGATATTTCCTTTAGTACTGTTACATTACCTGTTGCTGTTCCATCAACATCTAATACTCAGAGTGTTCCTGATAACATAAGAGATTTTGTTTCTAAATCCATTAAGAAGGCTATGTCTGTTATTCCTCCTTCTAGTAAACGTAAAAAGTCTTTTAAAACTTCTAATTTTTCAGATAAATTTTTAAATGAACATCATCATTCTGATACTGATATTGGTTCTTCTGATTCAGAGGATTCTGTTTCAGAGGTTGATGCTGATAAATCTTCATATTTATTCAAAATGGAATTTATTCATTCTTTACTTAAAGAAGTCCTAATTGCATTAGAAATTGAGGATTCTAGTCCTCTTGATACTAAATCTAAACGTTTAGATAAGGTTTTTAAATCTCCTGTAGTTATTCCAGAAGTTTTTCCTGTCCCTGGTGCTATTTCTGAAGTAATTTCCAGGGAATGGAATAATTTGGGTAATTCTTTTACTCCTTCTAAACGTTTTAAGCAATTATATCCTGTGCCATCTGACAGATTAGAATTTTGGGACAAAATCCCTAAGGTTGATGGGGCTGTCTCTACTCTTGCTAAGCGTACTACTATTCCTACGGCAGATGGTACTTCCTTTAAGGATCCTTTAGATAGGAAAATTGAATCCTTTCTAAGAAAAGCTTACTTGTGTTCAGGTAATCTTCTTAGACCTGCTGTATCTTTAGCAGATGTTGCTGCAGCTTCAACCTTTTGGTTAGAAGCTTTAGCGCAACAAGTAACAGATCATAATTCTCATAGCATTATTATTCTTCTACAACATGCTAATAATTTTATTTGTGATGCCATCTTTGATATCATTAGAGTTGATGTCAGGTATATGTCTCTAGCTATTTTAGCTAGAAGAGCTTTATGGCTTAAAACTTGGAATGCTGATATGTCTTCTAAGTCTACTCTGCTTTCCCTTTCTTTCCAGGGTAATAAATTATTTGGTTCTCAGTTGGATTCTATTATCTCAACTGTTACTGGAGGGAAAGGAACTTTTTTACCACAGGATAAAAAATCTAAAGGTAAATTTAGGTCTAATAATCGTTTTCGTTCCTTTCGTCACAACAAGGAACAAAAGTCTGATCCTTCATCCTCAGGAGCGGTATCAGTTTGGAAACCATCTCCAGTCTGGAATAAATCCAAGCCTTTTAGAAAACCAAAGCCAGATCCCAAGTCCACATGAAGGTGCGGCCCTCATTCCAGCTCAGCTGGTAGGGGGCAGATTACGTTTTTTCAAAGAAATTTGGTTCAATTCTGTTCACAATCTCTGGATTCAGAACATCGTTTCAAAAGGGTACAGAATTGGCTTCAAGATAAGGCCTCCTGCAAAGAGATTTTTTCTTTCCCGTGTCCCAGTAAACCTGGCGAAGGCTCAAGCATTTCTGAAATGTGTTTCAGATCTAGAGTTGGCTGGAGTAATTATACCAGTTCCAGTTCTGGAACAGGGGCTGGGGTTTTATTCAAATCTCTTCATTGTACCAAAGAAGGAGAATTCCTTCAGACCAGTTCTGGATCTAAAAATATTGAATCGTTATGTAAGGATACCAACATTCAAAATGGTAACTGTAAGGACTATCCTGCCTTTTGTTCAGCAAGAGCATTATATGTCCACAATAGATTTACAGGATGCATATCTGCATATTCCGATTCATCCAGATCACTATCAGTTTCTGAGATTCTCTTTCCTAGACAAGCATTACCAGTTTGTGGCTCTACCGTTGGGCCTAGCTACAGCTCCAAGAATTTTTACAAAGGTTCTCGGTGCCCTTCTGTCTGTAATCAGAGAACAGGGTATTGTGGTATTTCCTTATTTGGACGATATCTTGGTACTTGCTCAGTCTTCACATTTACCAGAATCTCATACGAATCGACTTGTGTTGTTTCTTCAAGATCATGGTTAGAGGATCAATTTACCAAAAAGTTCATTGATTCCTCAGACAAGGGTAACCTTTTTAGGTTTTCAGATAGATTCAGTGTCCATGACTCTGTCTTTGACAGACAAGAGACGTCTAAAATTGATATCAGCTTGTCGAAACCTTCAGTCACAATCATTCCCTTCGGTAGCTTTATGCATGGAAATTCTAGGTCTTATGACTGCAGCATCGGACGCGATCCCCTTTGCTCGTTTTCACATGCGACCTCTTCAGCTCTGTATGCTGAACCAGTGGTGCAGGGATTACACAAAGATATCTCAATTAATATCTTTAACACCGATTGTACGACACTCTCTGATGTGATGGACAGATCACCATAGTTTAGTTCAGGGGGCTTCTTTTGTTCTTCCGACCTGGACTGTAATTTCAACAGATGCAAGTCTGACAGGTTGGGGAGCTGTTTGGGGGTCTCTGACAGCACAAGGGGTTTGGGAATCTCAGGAGGTGAGATTACCGATCAATATTTTGGAACTCCGTGCAATTTTCAGAGCTCTTCAGTCATGGTCTCTTCTAAAGAGAGAATCGTTCATTTGTTTTCAGACAGACAATGTCACAACTGTGGCATACATCATTCATCAAGGAGGGACTCACAGTCCTCTGGCTATGAAGGAAGTATCTCGAATTCTGGTATGGGCGGAATCCAGCTCCTGTCTAGTTTCTGCGGTTCATATCCCAGGTATAGACAATTGGGAAGCGGATTATCTCAGCCGCCAAACGTTACATCCGGGCGAATGGTCTCTTCACCCAGAGGTATTTCTTCAGATTGTTCAAATGTGGGGACTTCCAGATATAGATCTGATGGCCTCTCATCTAAACAAGAAACTTCCCGGGTATCTGTCCAGATCCAGGGATCCTCAAGCCGAAGCAGTGGATGCATTGTCACTTCCTTGGAAGTATCATCCTGCCTATATCTTTCCGCCTCTAGTTCTTCTTCCAAGAGTAATCTCCAAGATTCTGAAGGAATGCTCGTTTGTTCTGCTGGTAGCTCCAGCATGGCCTCACAGGTTTTGGTATGCAGATCTTGTCCGGATGGCCTCTTGCCAACCGTGGACTCTTCCGTTAAGACCAGACCTTTTGTCGCAAGGTCCTTTTTTCCATCAGGATCTCAAATCCTTAAATTTAAAGGTATGGAGATTGAACGCTTGATTCTTAGTCAAAGAGGTTTCTCTGACTCTGTGATTAATACTATGTTACAGGCTCGTAAATCTGTATCTAGGGAGATATATTATAGAGTCTGGAAGACTTATATTTCTTGGTGTCTTTCTCATCATTTTTCCTGGCATTCTTTTAGAATTCCGAGAATTTTACAATTTCTTCAGGATGGTTTGGATAAAGGTTTGTCTGCAAGTTCCTTGAAAGGACAAATCTCTGCTCTTTCTGTTCTTTTTCACAGAAAGATTGCTAATCTTCCTGATATTCATTGTTTTGTACAAGCTTTGGTTCGTATAAAACCTGTCATTAAGTCAATTTCTCCTCCTTGGAGTTTGAATTTGGTTCTGGGGGCTCTTCAAGCTCCTCCGTTTGAACCTATGCATTCGTTGGACATCAAATTACTTTCTTGGAAAGTTTTGTTCCTTTTGGCTATCTCTTCTGCCAGACGAGTTTCTGAATGATCTGTTCTTTCTTGTGAGTCTCCTTTTCTGATTTTTCATCAGGATAAGGCGGTGTTGCGAACTTCTTTTAAATTTTTACCTAAGGTTGTGAATTCTAACAACATTAGTAGAGAAATTGTGGTTCCTTCATTCTGTCCTAATCCTAAGAATTCTAAGGAGAGATCTTTGCATTCTTTGGATGTTGTTAGAGCTTTGAAATATTATGTTGAAGCTACTAAGAATTTCCGAAAGACTTCTAGTCTATTTGTTATCTTTTCCGGTTCTAGGAAAGGTCAGAAGGCCTCTGCCATTTCTTTGGCATCTTGGTTGAAATCTTTAATTCATCATGCTTATGTCGAGTCGGGTAAAACTCCGCCTCAAAGGATTACAGCTCATTCTACTAGGTCAGTTTCTACTTCCTGGGCGTTTAGGAATGAGGCTTCGGTTGATCAGATTTGCAAAGCAGCATCTTGGTCTTCTTTGCATACTTTTACTAAATTCTACCATTTTGATGTGTTTTCTTCTTCTGAAGCTGTTTTTGGTAGAAAAGTACTTCAGGCAGCTGTTTCAGTTTGAATCTTCTGCTTATAATTTAAACTTTATTTTGGGTGTGGATTATTTTTCAGCGGAATTGGCTGTCTTTATTTTATCCCTCCCTCTCTAGTGACTCTTGCGTGGAAAGATCCACATCTTGGGTAGTCAGTATCCCATACGTCACTAGCTCATGGACTCTTGCTAATTACATGAAAGAAAACATAATTTATGTAAGCACTTACCTGATAAATTCATTTCTTTCATATTAGCAAGAGTCCATGAGGCCCACCCTTTTTTGTGGTGGTTATGATTTTTTTGTATAAAGCACAATTATTCCAATTCCTTATTTTATATGCTTTCGCACTTTTTTCTTATCACCCCACTTCTTGGCTATTCGTTAAAGTGATTTGTGGGTGTGGTGAGGGGTGTATTTATAGGCATTTTGAGGTTTGGGAAACTTTGCCCCTCCTGGTAGGAATGTATATCCCATACGTCACTAGCTCATGGACTCTTGCTAATATGAAAGAAATGAATTTATCAGGTAAGTTCTTACATAAATTGTTTTCTCTTGTAGTGTATCCAGTCCACGGCCCGCCCTGTCCTTTTAAGACAGGTCTAAATTTTAATTAAACTACAGTCACCACTGCACCCTATGGTTTCTCCTTTCTCTGTTTATTTTCGGTCGAATGACTGGATATGACAGTTAGGGGAGGAGCTATATAGCAGCTCTGCTGTTAGTGATCCTCTTGCAACTTCCTGTTGGGAAGGAGAATATCCCACAAGTAATGGATGATCCGTGGACTGGATACACTACAAGAGAAATAAATTTATCAGGTAAGCATAAATTATGTTATATATATGTGCGTATGTGTATGTATATACGTATATATATATATATATATATATATATATATATATATATATATATGTATATATATATGTATACGCACACACACACACTAATGTTCTAAGAGTAAAGAAAAGATTCTTCCTTCCACAAACCCTGAGAGTGCCCTTCTTCTACACTGATCTCTACAATTATTCCTCTTAAGGATTGCACCCAGGTCGTGACTGCTCCACCTGGTTGGTGTGCTGGGCTACATGCTATTTGACTTTTGATAGTCATACACTGTATGTGTGTATATATATATATATATATATATATATATATATATATATATATATATATATATATATATATGTGTTACTTGGAAGTCTTTTTTTCCTTTTAAGCATAATTCTTTTTTCCCCCACTTTCTGCTTCTGTTTCCAGCTCAAACGTTGGCACTCACCCTTCATCTGTCATTTGGATGTATTCTCTAAGTTCTGTAATTCAGTTAGGTAATTCCAAAAAAATAATTCTTAAAAATTTGTAAATAAATACATAATGTATACTTAGCTATGGATATGCTAGTTATGTACAGTATGTGTGTGTGTATATATATATATATGTATGTATGTATGTATGTGTGTGTGTGTATATGTATATATATATATATACACACAGTATATATAAATACACACACACAGTATAGTGGTTTTTACTCTTTAAAAAAAATTCATGTTAGTGGTCCACGGGATTCAAATTGTGAGTTTAGTGGTCCCTGAGGTCCGAAAGGTTGGCGACCCTGACCTGGGGTATGTTTTCTTGATTTGGTAAATTTAAAGGGAATATTTATTTAAGAAGGTTTTTTGTTCTGTATTATATCCTTTGTTAAAAGATAAAAAAAATATATATATTTTTTTAAAAGTTCATTTTTTTTAATTTGCTTCTTTTTTTGTATTATGGATCAGGAGGTTGTGCAGGTTGTTACATGTAGCTTATATTTTGATGCCAAGGTGGAACTCCCTGTACCTTTTTTTGTTTATTTATTGAAAGAATTTTAGCTTATAGAAATAGACTTTTTGATTCTGAGCCATCATTAGCTAAGGCGGATGCTGTTCAGGAGCCTCCTGTTTCAGATGTGCTTCAGCTTTCTCCTCAAGCGTCCCAATCCTGTTAATCTGCACAAGCAGTGCCCTGCGTTTCCTCTCATGCTCCGTCTGGAGTTAGTTTGCAGGATATTGCTGCCCAGGTATCTTCTGCGGTATCTGAGGCGCGGTCTGCTTTTCCCATGCTGCAGGGAAAACGCAAAAGGAAATTTAAAGAAACAGTAAGTAAGGTTTCTGATCCTGAGGTGGGTAATCAAAGTCTTTCCTCTCAGAAGTCTGATTCTTTTGCATCTGAGGGTGAAATTTAGGATTCAGGCAGTATAATTCCTTCTACTGATGCTGAAGTGGTGTCCTTCAGATTTAAGCTGGAACACCTTCGCTTGTTACTTAAGGAGGTTTTGGCTACCTTGGATGACTCCGATTCTACTATTATTGTTAACCCTAAGAAGTCTAGTAAGCTGAACAAGTATTTTGATGTTCCCTCTGCGGTGGAGGTATTTCCTATTCCAGATCTTGCTTCTGAGATTATTGCACGGGAATGGGAGAGACCTGGTATTCCTTTTTCTCCATCACCTATTTTTAAGAAAATGTTTCCTATAGCTGACTCTATTAAAGAGTCGTGGCAAACGGTTCCTAAGGTGGAAGGAGCTATTTCTTTCATGTAATTAGCAAGAGTCCATGAGCTAGTGACGTATGGGATATACATTCCTACCAGGAGGGGCAAAGTTTCCCAAACCTCAAAATGCCTATAAATACACCCCTCACCACACCCACAATTCAGTTTTACAAACTTTGCCTCCCAAGGAGGTGGTGAAGTAGGTTTGTGCTAGATTCTACGTTGATATGCGCTTCGCAGCAGGCTGAAGCCCGGTTTTCCTCTGAGTGCAGTGAATGTCAGAGGGATGTGAAGAGAGTATTGCCTATTTGAATACAATGGTCTTCCTCTAGGGGATCTATTTCATAGGTTCTCTGTTATCGGTCGTAGAGATTTCTTCTCCTACCTCCCTTTTCAGATTGACGATATACTCTTATATACCATTACCTCTACTGATTCTCGTTTCAGTACTGGATTGGCTATCTACTATATGTAGATGAGTGTCTTAGGGTAAGTAAGTCTTATTTTATTTATGACACTCTAAGCTATGGTTGGGCACTTTATATGTAAAGTTCTAAATATATGTGTTTAAACTTATATTTGCCATGATTGAGGATAATCAGTATTCCTTCATTCAGACTGTCAGTTTCATTATTTCGGATAATGCATATGAATAAATAATTTGTTTCTTGCCTTTAAAATTTTCAATTGACTTTTTTGCCTGCGGGCTGTTAGGCTCGCTGGGGGAGAAAATGCTTCAATTTATTGCGTCATTCTTGGCGCAAACTTTTTTGGCGCAAAATTCTGTCATTTCCGGCGTCATAGTTGACGCCGGAAGTTTGTTCGTGGTTGCGTCATTTTTTGACGTATGTGTGTTAGACGTTTTTTTGCGCCAAAAAATGTGGGCGTTGTTTTTGACGTCAGAGGATGTGGCGTCATACTTGGCGCCAAAAAATATGGGCGTTGTATTTGGCGCCAATAATGTGGGCGTCATACTTGGCGCCAAAAAATGTGGGCGTCATTCTGGTCTCCACCTTTTTTCACATTATTTAAGTCTCACTTTTTCATTGCTTCTGGTTGCTAGAGGCTTGTTTATTTTGCATCTTTTCCCATTCCTGAAACTGTCATTTAAGAAATTTGATAATTTTGCTTTATATGTTGTTTTTTCTATTACATATTGCAAGATGTCACAAGCTGACCCTGGATCAGAATCTACTTCTGGAAAGACGCTGCCTGATGCTGGTTCTACCAAAGTTAAGTGCATTTGTTGTAAACTTTTGGTAACTGTTCCTCCGGCTGTAGTTTGTGTTAGTTGTCATGATAAACTTTCTAACGCAGATAGTGTCTCCATCAGTAATAATCCTTTACCTGTTGTTTTTCCTTCAACATCTAATGTTCAGGATGTCCCTGTTAATGTAAAAGAATTTGTTTCTAATTCTATTAGGAAGGCTCTGTCTGTTATTCCTCCTTCCAGTAAACGTAAAAGGTCTTTTAAAACTTCTCATATTTCAGATGAATTTTTAAGTGACCGTCATCATTCTAACTTATCTGTTTCTGATGAGGATCTATCTGGTTCAGAAGATTCTGCTTCAGATATTGACACTGATAAATCTTCATATTTATTTAAGATGGAGTTTATTCGTTCTTTACTTAACAAAGTGTTTATTGCCTTAGATATGGAGGAGTCTAGTCCTCTTGATACTAAATCTACTAAGTGTTTAAATTCAGTTTTTAAACCTCATGTAGTTATTCCAGAAGTTTTTCCAGTTCCTGATGCTATTTCAGAAGTAATTTCTAGGGAATGGAATAGTCTGAGTACTTCATTTACTCCTTCTCCAAGGTTTAAGAAATTGTAACCTGTGCCATCTGATAGATTAGAATTTTGGGACAAAATCCCTAAAGTTGATGGGGCTATCTTTACTCTTGCTAAACGTACTACTATTCCTACGGCGTATAGTACTTCCTTTAAGGATCCTTTAGATAGGAAGCTTGAATCCTTTCTAAGGAGAGCTTATTTATGTTCAGGTAATCTTCTTAGACCTGCTATTTCTTTTGGCTGATGTTGCTGCAGCTTCCACTTTCCGGTTGGAGGCTTTAGCGCAACAAGTGTCAGACCATAATGCTTATAGCATTGTTAAACTTCTTCAACATGCTAATAACTTTATTTGTGATGCCATTTTTGATATCCTTAGAATTGATGTCAGGTATATGTCTTTCTCCTGTTAAGTGTAGTCAGTCCACGGGTCATCCATTACTTATGGAATATATTTCTTCCTAACAGGAAACTGCAAGAGAATTACCCAGCAGAGCTGCTATATAGCTCCTCCCCTCACATATCATACTCAGTCATTCTCTTGCAGCCTAACTAAAAAGGAAGCTGTGAGAGGTCTGTGGTGTTTTTTAACTTAGTTTATTTCTACAATCAAAAGTTTGTTATTTTTAAATGGCACCGGAGTGTGCTGTTTATTCTCAGGCAGCATTAGAAGAAGAATCTGCCTGGGTTTTTTTCTATGGTCTTAGCAGACGTAACTAAGATCCACTGGCTGTTTCTCATCTGAGGAGTGAGGTAACTTCAGAGAAGGGGAATAGCATGCAGGGCTCCCCTGCAACAAATGAAGTATGTGCAGTAATTTATTTTCTGAGGAATGGAATTGACTGAGAAAATACTGCTGATACCATTGTAAAGTAAGTTCAGCCTTAAATGCAGTGATAGCGACTGGTATCAGTCTGATGTGTGTGTACACTGAATGTATTTTTCTAAGGAATGGAATTGACTCTGAAAATACTGTTAATACTGAAATAATGTATGAGCCTTAACTGCAGTAAAAGCGACTGGTAGCAGGCTTATTAATAACAATTCATAACTTTTCAAATGTATGTTTAAAACGTTTACTGGCTTGTTAATCGTTCTTGTGAGGTACTTAGTGATAAAACTTATTAGGGCATGATTTTTACCACATGGCCATTTTTGTTTTCTGCATAGAAACAGTTTCTGAGCTTCCCCACTGTTGTAATATGAGTGGGAGGGGCCTATTTTAGCGCTTTTTTTGCGCAGTAAAAATTCAGTCACAATCTGTCTACTTCATCCTCCATGATCCAGATCGTCTCTAGAGAGCTCAGGGGTCTTCAAAATCCATTTTGAGGGAGGTAATCAGGCACAGCAGTCCTGTGACAGTGTATTTGACTGTGAGAAAAACGTTAATTATATAATTGTTATCCGTTTTTGGGTACTAAGGGGTTAATCATCCATTTGCTGGTGGGTGCAATCCTTTGCTAACTTAATACATTTACTGTGAAAATTTGGTTGCTATAACTATTTTGGTCATTGTTATTTCAACTGTGTCAGTTTTTCTGTGCTTCTTAAAGGCACAGTAACGTTTTTTATATTGCTTGTAAATTAATTTTGAAAAGTATTTCCAAGTTTGCTAGTCTCATTGCTAGTTTGTTTAAACATGTCTGACTCAGATGAATCTCTTTGTTCACTATGTTTAAAGGCCAATGTGGAGCCCAATAGAAATTTGTGTACTAATTGCATTGATGCTACTTTAAATAAAAGTCAATCTTTACATGTAAAGAAATTATCACCAGACGACGAGGGGGAAGTTATGCCGACTAACTCTCCTCACGTGTCAGTACCTTCGCCTCCCGCTCAGGAGGTGCGTCATTTTGTGGCGCCAAGTACATCAGGGAGGCCCTTACAAATCACTTTGCAAGACATGGCTACTGTTATGACAGAAGTATTATCTAAATTGCCAGAATTTAGGGGTAAACGCGACCACTCTGGGGTGAGAACAGAGTGCGCTGATAATAATAGAGCCATGTCTGCCAGAATTAAGAGGCAAGCGCGATAGCTCTGGGTTAAGGATAGAGCGCGCGGATGAGATGAGAGCCATGTCAGATACTGCGTCACAGTTTGCAGAACGTGAGGACGGAGAGCTTCATTCTGTGGGTGACGGATCTGATCCAGGGAGACTGGATTCAGAGATTTCCAATTTTAAATTTAAGCTAGAGAACCTCCGCACATTGCTAGGGGAGGTATTAGCGGCTCTGAATGATTGTAACACGATTGCAATTCCAGAGAAATTATGTAGGTTGGATAGATACTATGCGGTACCGGTGTGTACTGACGTATTTCCTATACCAAAAAGGCTTACAGAGATTATTAGCAAGGAGTGGGATAGACCGGGTGTGCCTTTTACCCCTCCTCCCATATTTAGGAAAATGTTTCCTATTGACGCCACCACACGAGACTTATGGCAGACGGTCCCTAAGGTGGAGGGAGCAGTTTCTACTTTAGCTAAGCGTACCACTATCCCGGTGGAGGATAGTTGTGCCTTTTCAGATCCAATGGATAAAAAATTAGAGGGTTACCTTAAGAAAATGTTTGTTCAACAAGGTTTTATTTTACAGCCCCTCGCATGCATTGCGCCTGTCACTGCTGCGGCAGCATTCTGGTTTGAGTCTCTCTGGAAGAGGCCATTCGCTCAGCTCCATTGGATGAAATAATCAACAAGCTTAAGACACTTAAGCTAGCTAACGCATTTGTTTCTGATGCCGTTGTGCATTTAACCAAACTTACGGCTAAGAACTCCGGATTCGCCATCCAAGCGCGCAGAGCGCTATGGCTTAAATCCTGGTCAGCTGACGTGACTTCTAAATCTAAATTGCTTAATATTCCTTTCAAAGGGCAGACCTTATTCGGGCCCGGCTTGAAAGAAATTATTGCTGACATTACGGGAGGTAAGGGCCATGCTCTACCTCAGGACAGGGCCAAATCAAAGGCCAAACAGTCTAATTTTCGTGCCTTTCGTAACTTCAAGGCAGGAGCAGCATCAACTTCCTCCACTCCAAAACAGGAAGGAGCTGTTGCTCGTTACAGACAAGGCTTGAAAGTTAACCAGTCCTGGAACAGGGGCAAGCAGGCCAAGAAACCTGCTGCTGCCCCCAAAACAGCATGAAGAGAGGGCCCCCTATCCGGAAACGGATCTAGTTGGGGATCAGACTTTCTCTCTTCGCCCAGGCTTGGGCAAGAGATGTCCAAGATCCCTGGGCGTTGGAGATCATATCTCAGGGATATCTCCTGGACTTCAAAACTTCTCCTCCACGGGGGAGATTTCATCTTTCAAGGTTATCAGCAAACAAAATAAAGAAAGAGGCGTTTCTACGCTGTGTACAAGACCTTTTACTAATGGGGGTAATCCACCCAGTTCCGCGGACGGAACACGGGCAGGGATTCTATTCAAACCTATTTGTGGTTCCCAAGAAAGAGGGAACCTTCAGGCCAATCTTGGACTTAAAAATCCTAAACAAATTTCTAAGAGTTCCATCATTCAAAATGGAAACTATTCGAACCATCCTTCCCATGATCCAAGAGGGTCAGTACATGACCACAGTGGATCTAAAGGATGCCTACCTTCACATACCGATTCACAAGGACCATTACCGGTATCTGAGATTTGCCTTCCTAGACAGGCATTACCAGTTTGTAGCTCTTCCCTTCGGATTAGCTACGGCTCCAAGAATCTTTACAAAAATTCTAGGATCACTTCTGGCGGTACTAAGACCGCGAGGCATAGCGGTGACTCCGTACCTAGACGACATTCTGATACAAGCATCAAGTTTTCAAACTGCCAAGTCTCATACAGAGATAGTTCTGGCATTTCTGAGGTCGCATGGGTGGAAGGTGAACGTGGAAAAGAGTTCTCTATTACCACTTACAAGAGTTCCATTTCTAGGGACTCTTATAGATTCTGTAGAGATGAAAATTTACCTGACAGAGGCCAGGTTATTAAAACTTCTAAATGCTTGCCGTGTCCTTCACTCCATTCCACACCCGTCAGTAGCTCAGTGCATGGAAGTAATCGGCTTAATGGTAGCGGCAATGGACATAGTACCATTTGCGCGCCTGCATCTCAGACCGCTGCAATTGTGCATGCTAAGTCAGTGGAACGGGGATTACTCAGATTTGTCCCCCCTACTAAATCTGGATCAAGAGACCAGAGATTCTCTTCTATGGTGGCTTTCTCGGCCACATCTGTCCAAGGGGATGACCTTTCGCAGGCCAGATTGGACGATTGTAACAACAGACGCCAGCCTTCTAGGCTGGGGAGCAGTCTGGAATTCCCTGAAAGCTCAGGGATTATGGACTCAGGAGGAGAAACTCCTCCCAATAAATATTCTGGAGTTAAGAGCAATATTCAATGCTCTCCTAGCTTGGCCTCAGTTAGCAACTCTGAGGTTCATCAGATTTCAGTCGGACAACATCACGACTGTTGTTTACATCAACCATCAAGGGGGAACCAGAAGTTCCCTAGCGATGTTGGAAGTCTCAAAGATAATTCGCTGGGCAGAGTCTCACTCTTGCCACCTGTCAGCGATTTACATCCCAGGCGTGGAGAACTGGGAGGCGGATTTTCTAAGTCGCCAGACTTTTCATCCGGGGGAGTGGGAGCTTCATCCGGAGGTCTTTGCTCAACTGATTCGTCGTTGGGGCAAACCAGATCTGGATCTCATGGCGTCTCGTCAGAACGCCAAGCTTCCTTGTTACGGATCCAGGTCCAGGGACCCGGGAGCGGTGCTGATAGATGCTCTGACAGCTCCTTGGGTCTTCAACATGGCTTATGTGTTTCCACCATTCCCGATGCTTCCTCGTTTGATTGCCAAGATCAAACAGGAGAGAGCTTCGGTGATTCTGATAGCGCCTGCGTGGCCACGCAGGACCTGGTATGCAGACCTAGTGGACATGTCGTCCTGTCCACCGTGGTCTCTGCCTCTGAGACAGGACCTTCTAATTCAGGGTCCTTTCAAACATCCAAATCTAATTTCTCTGAGACTGACTGCATGGAGATTGAACGCTTGATTCTATCAAAGCGTGGCTTCTCGGAGTCGGTTATTGATACCTTAATACAGGCTAGGAAGCCTGTTACCAGAAAAATTTACCATAAGATATGGCGTAAATATTTACATTGGTGCGAATCCAAGAGTTACTCATGGAGTAAGGTATGATTCCTAGGATATTGTCCTTTCTACAAGAGGGTTTAGAAAAGGGCTTATCTACTAGTTCGTTAAAGGGACAGATTTCTGCTCTGTCTATTCTTCTACACAAACGTCTGGCTGAAGTTCCAGACGTTCAGGCTTTCTGTCAGGCTTTAACTAGGATTAAGCCTGTGTTTAAGTCTGTTGCTCCGCCGTGGAGCTTAAACTTAGTTCTTAATGTTCTTCAAGGCGTTCCATTTGAACCCCTTCATTCCATTGATATCAAGCTGTTATCTTGGAAAGTTCTGTTTTTGATGGCTATTTCCTCGACTCGAAGAGTCTCTGAGTTATCTGCCTTACATTGTGATTCTCCTTATCTGATTTTTCATTCAGACAAGGTAGTCCTGCGTACTAAACCTGGGTTCTTACCTAAGGTAGTTACTAACAGGAATATCAATCAAGAGATTGTTGTTCCATCTCTGTGTCCTAACCCTTCTTCAAAGAAGGAACGACTTTTGCATAATCTGGACGTAGTCCGTGCCCTGAAATTCTATTTGCAGGCAACTAAGGATTTTCGTCAAACTTCTTCCCTGTTTGTCGTTTACTCTGGACAGAGGAGAGGTCAAAAGGCTTCGGCTACCTCTCTCTCTTTTTGGCTTTGTAGCATAATACGCTTAGCCTATGAGACTGCTGGACAGCAGCCTCCTGAAAGGATTACAGCTCATTCTACTAGAGCTGTGGCTTCCACCTGGGCCTTTAAAAATGAGGCCTCTGTTGAACAGATTTGCAAGGCTGCGACTTGGTCTTCGCTTCACACTTTTTCAAAATTTTACAAATTTGACACTTTTGCTTCGTCGGAGGCTATTTTTGGGAGAAAGGTACTTCAGGCAGTGGTTCCTTCTGTTTAATGTTCCTGCCTTGTCCCTCCCTTCATCCGTGTACTTTAGCTTTGGTATTGGTATTCCATAAGTAATGGATGACCCGTGGACTGACTACACTTAACAGGAGAAAACATAATTTATGCTTACCTGATAAATTCCTTTCTCCTGTAGTGTAGTCAGTCCACGGCCCGCCCTGTTTTTACGGCAGGTCTAAATTTTAATTAAACTCCAGTCACCACTGTACCCTATGGTTCCTCCTTTCTCGTCTGCTTTGGTCGAATGACTGAGTATGATATGTGAGGGGAGGAGCTATATAGCAGCTCTGCTGGGTAATTCTCTTGCAGTTTCCTGTTAGGAAGAGATATATTCCATAAGTAATGGATGACCCGTGGACTGACTACACTACAGGAGAAAGGAATTTATCAGGTAAGCATAAATTATGTTTTTTAGCTATTTTAGCTAGAAGAGCTTTATGGCTTAAATCTTGGAATGCAGATATGACTGGGGGGAAAGGAACCTTTTTGCCTCAGGACAAAAAATCTAAAGGAAAATATAGGGCTGCTAAACAGAAGCCTGACCCTTCCCCTAAAGGAACGGTTTCCGTTTGGAAACCTTCTCCAGTCTGGAATAAATCCAAGCCTTTTAGAAAGTCAAAACCAGCTCCCAAATCCGCATGAATGTGCGGCCCTCATTCCAGCACAGCTGGTAGGGGGCAGGTTACGATTTTTCAAAGATATTTGGATCAATTCGATTCACAGTCTTTGGATTCAGAACATTGTTTCACAAGGGTACAGAATAGGTTTCAAGGTAAGGCCGCCTGTGAGAAGATTTTTTCTCTCACGCATTCCAGTAAACCCAGTGAAGGCTCAGGCATTTCTGAAATGTGTTTCAGACCTAGAGTCGGCTGGGGTAATTGTGCCAGTTCCAGTTCTGGAACGGGGTCTGGGGTTTTACTCAAATCTATTCATTGTACCAAAGAAGGAGAATTCATTTAGACCAGTTCTGGATCTAAAAATATTGAATCGTTATGTAAGGATACCAACATTCAACATGGTGACTCTAAGGACTATACTGCCTTTTGTTCAGCAAGGGCATTATATGTCTACAGTAGACTTACAGGATGCATATCTTCATATTCCAATTCATGCAGATCACTATCAGTTCCTGAGATTCTCTTTTCTAGACAAGCATTACCAGTTTGTTGCCCTTCCATTTGGCCTAGAAACAGCTCCAAGGATGTTTTCAAAGGTTCTCGGTGCCCTTCTATCTGTAATCAGAGAACAGGGTATTGCGGTATTTCCTTATTTGGACGATATCTTGGTACTTGCTCAGTCTTTACATTCTGCAGAATCTCATACGAATCAACTTGTGTTGTTTCTTCAAAGACATGGTTGGAGGATCAATTTACCAAAGAGTTCCTTGATTCCTCAGACAAAGGTAACCTTTTTGGGTTTTCAAATAGATTCAGTGTCCATGACTTTTTGTCTAACAGAAAAAAGACGTCTGAAGTTGGTTTCAGCTTGTCGAAACCTTCAGTCTCAATCATTCCCTTCGGTAGCTTTGTGCATGGAAATTCTAGATCTCATGACTGCTGCATCGGACGCGATCCCCTTTGCTCACTTTCACATGAGACCTTTCCAGCTTTGTATGCTGAACCAGTGGTGCAGGGATTATACAAAGATATCACAATTAATATCCTTAAATCCCAATGTTCGATCTTCTCTGACTTGGTGGTTGAATCACCATCGTCTAATTCAAGGGGCCTCTTTTGTTCGTCCAACCTGGACTGTGATCTCAACAGATGCCAGTCTTTCAGGTTTGGGAGCTGTATGGGGATCTCTGACAGTGCAGGGGGTTTGGGAATTTCAGGAGGCGAAATTACCAATCAACATTTTGGAACTCCGTGCGATTTTCAGAGCTCTTCAGTTCTGGCCTCTTCTGAAGAGAGAATCGTTTATTTGTTTTCAGACAGACAATGTCACAACCGTGGCATATGTCAATCATCAAGGTGGGACTCACAGTCCTCAGGCTATGAAAGAAGTATCTTGGATACTTGTATGGGCGGAATCCAGCTCCTGTCTAATCTCTGCGGTTCACATCCCAGGTGTAGACAATTTGGAAGCGGTTTATCTCAGTCGCCAGACGTTACATCTGGCGAATGGTCTCTTCACCCAGAGGTATTTCTTCAGATTGTTCAAATCTGGGGACTTCCAGAAATAGATCTGATGGCCTCTCATCTAAACAAGAAACTTCCCAGGTATCTGTCCAGATCCAGGGATCCTCAGGCGGAAGCAGTGGACGCGTTGACGCTTCCTTGGAATTATCAACCTGCTTATATCTTTCCGCCTCTAGTTCTTCTTCCAAAAGTGATGTCCAAAATTCTAATGGAACGTTAGTTTGTATTGCTGGTGGCTCCAGCATGGCCTCACAGGTTTTGGTATGCGGATCTCGTTCGGATGGCAAGTTGCCAACCTTGGACACTTCCGTTAAGGCCAGACCTTCTATCTCAAGGCCCATTTTTCCATCAGGATCTCAAATCATTAAATTTGAAGGTATGGAGATTGAACGCTTGATTCTTAGTCATAGAGGTTTCACTGACTCAGTGATTAATACTATGATACAGGCTCGTAAGTCTGTGTCTAGAAAGATTTATTATCGGGTCTGGAAGACTTACATTTCTTGGTGTTCTTCTCATAAATTCTCTTGGCATTCTTTTAGAATTCCTAGGATTTTACAGTTTCTTCAGGATGGTTTGGATAAGGGTTTGTCTGCAAGCTCTTTGAAAGGTCAAATCTCTACTCTTTCTGTTCTTTTTCACTGAAAGATTCCTAATCATCCTGATATTCATTGTTTTGTACAGGCTTTGGTTCGTATCAAGCCTGTCATTAAGTCTCCTCCTTGGAGTCTTAATTTGGTTCTGAGGGCTTTACAGGCTCCTCCGTTTGAACCTATGCGTTCTCTGGATATTAAATTACTTTTTTGGAAAGTGTTGTTCCTTTTGGCCATCTCTTCTGCTAGAAGAGTTTCTGAGTTATCTGCTCTTTCTTGTGAATCTCCTTTTCTGATTTTTCATCAGGATAAGGCGGTGTTGCGGACATCATTTAAATTTTTACCTAAGGTTGTGAATTCTAACAACATTAGTAGAGAAATTGTTGTCCCTTCATTGTGTCCTAATCCGAAGAATTCTATGGAGAGATCTTTACATTCTTTGGATGTAGTAAGAGCTTTGAAATATTATGTTGAAGCTACTAAAGGTTTTAGAAAGACTTCTAGTCTATTTGTTATCTTTTCTGGTTCCAGGAAAGGTCAGAAGGTTTCTGCCATTTCCTTGGCATCTTGGTTAAAGTCTTTGATTCATCATGCTTATGTAGAGTCGGGTAAGTCCCCGCCTCAAAGGATAACGGCTCATTCTACTAGGTCAGTTTCTACTTCCTGGGCTTTTAGGAATGAAGCTTCTGTTGATCAGATTTGCAAAGCAGCAACTTCGTCTTCTTTGCATACTTTTACTAAATTCTACCATTTTGATGTTTTCTCTTCTTCTGAAGCAGTTTTTGATAGAAAAGTACTTCAGGCAGCTGTTTCAGTTTGATTCTTCTGCTTATAATTTCAGTTTTTTTCATTATAAGATTAAAACTTTTTGATTTGGGTTGTGGATTATTTTTTCAGCGGAATTGGCTGTCTTTATTTTATCCCTCCCTCTTTAGTGACTCTTGCGTGGAAGTTCCACATCTTGGGTATCTGCTATCCCATACGTCACTAGCTCATGGACTCTTGCTAATTACATGAAAGAAAACATAATTTATGTAAGAACTTACCTGATAAATTAATTTCTTTCATATTAGCAAGAGTCCATGAGGCCCACCCTTTTTGTGGTGGTTATGATTTTTTTGTATAAAGCACAATTACTCCAATTCCTTATTTTTGATGCTTTCGCTCCTTTCTTATCTTCTTTGCTATTCGTTAAACTGAATTGTGGGTATGGTGAGGGGTGTATTTATAGGCATTTTGAGGTTTGGGAAACTTTGCCCCTCCTGGTAGAAATGTATATCCCATACGTAACTAGCTCATGGACTCTTGCTAATATGAAAGAAATGAATTTATCAGGTAAGTTCTTACATAAATTATGTTTTTCATTTTGGCTTAGAGGACCCCTATTCCCATAGAGGATAGTTGTTCTTTTAAGGATCCAATGGATAAGAAATTAAAGGAATTATTAAAGAAAATGTATGTTCACCAAGGTCTTCAATGGCAGCCTGCGGTGTGTATTGCTACTGTTATCAGCGCTGCAGCTTACTGGTTTGATGCTTTGTCTGATTCTTTTCAGACAGATACTCCTCTTGAGGAGATCCAGGACAGGATTGAGGCTCTTAAGGTTAGCCAATTTCTTTATTTCAGATGCTTCCTTACAAGTCATTAAACTGGGAACAAAAATATATGGTTTTGCGGTTCTAGCTCGCAGAGCCCTTTGGTGAAAATACTGGTCTGCGGATGTTTCTTCTAAGTTTGTTATGAGCTATTCCCTACAAGGGTAAGACCTTGTTTGGCTGAAATTATTTCAGATATCACAGGAGGAAAGGGATCTTTTCTTCCTTAGGATAAGAAGAATAAGCAGAAAAGGCGTGAGTAATTTTCGTTCCTTTCGTAACTTTAGAGGTAAAACCTCCTTTTCCAAACAGGAACTATCCAAGTTTTCCTTGAAGTCTGGTCAGTCTTGGAACAAGGGGAAACAGTCTAAAAAGCCCTTGGCTGACTCCAAGTCAGCATGAAGGGTCGGCCCCTGACCCAGGAACGGATATAGTAGGGGGCAGGCTTTCTCAATTTGCTCAGGCTTGGATACAAGATGTCCCAGACCTGTGGGCTTTGGAAATTGTATCTCAGGGGTACAAGATAGAATTCAAGATGTTTCCTTCCACAGGCAGGTTTCTTCTCTCAAGATTATCTGTAGACCAGATAGAGAGGTGTTCTTTAATTGTATCAAGGATCTTCTTGCCTGGGAGTTATAGTTCCTGTTCCTCCACAGGAACAAGGTCTGGGATTTTATTCAAATCTGTTTGTGGCTCCCAAGAGAGAGGGGACTTTCAGACCTATTTTAGACCTAAAGTTTTTAAACAAGTTCCTCAGAGTACCGTCCTTCAAGATGGAGACTATACGTTCCATTCTTCCTTTGGTTCTAGAGGGTCAGTTTATGACAACCATAAACTTAAAGAATGCGTACCTTCATGTTCCTATTCACCGGGATCATCAGAAGTTTCTAAGGTTTACTTTCTTAAACAACCATTTCCAGTTTGTGGCTTTTCCTTTCGGTCTTGCCACAGCTCCCAGAATTTTCTCAAATTTCCTGGGGGCTCTTTTGGTAGTGATCCGGTCTCTGGGCATTGCAGTAGTTCCTTATCTGGACAACATTTTGGTTCAGGCGCCGTCTTTACAACAAGCAAAATCTCATACAGAGATCTTGTTGTCTTTTCTTCGCTCCCACTGTTGGAAGGTAAATCTGGGAATGAGTTCTCTGATTCCAGCCACAAGAGTAGTGTTTTTAGGGACCATAATAGACTCTCAACTAATGAAGATTTTTCTGACAGAGGTCAGAAAAACAAAGATTTTCGACTCTTGTCTTGTCCTTCAGTCCTCTCCTCGGCCGTCAGTGGCTCTATGTATGGAGGTAATTGGTCTGATGGTAGCTTCCATGGACATCATTCCATTTGCTCCGTTTTATCTGACCTTTGCAGTTACGCATGTTAAGGCAATGGAACGGGGACTATGCGGATTTGTCTCCGCAAATAGTTCTGGATCAGGCGACAAGGGACTCTTGTCTGTGCTGGTAGTCTAAGGAACACCTCTCCCAGGGAACTTGCTTTCACAGACCTTCCTGGGTGATCGTGACCACGGTTGCCAGCCTTCTAGATTGGGAAGCAACTTGGGGATCATTGAAGACTCAGGGTCTTTGGACTCGGGATGAGTCATTTCTCCCTATAAACATTCTAGAACTGAGAGCGATTTTTAATGGCCTGGCCTGGCCTCAGTTAGCTTTAGCCCGGTTTATCAGGTTCCAGTCAGACAACATAACCGGTGGCGTACATCAACCACCAGGGGGGAACTCTGAGTTCCTTGGCCATGACAGAGGTGGCCCGTGTAATCTAGTAGGCAGAGCCTCACAACTGTCGTCTTTCTGCGATCCACATCCCAGGAGTGGACATTTGGGAGGCGGATTTTCTAAACCGACAAACCTTTCATCTGGGGCAGTGGGAACTCCATCCAGAAGTATTTTCCAGTTTAATCCTTAATCGGGGGCAGCCAAAACTGGATCTCATGGTTTCTCGGCAGAATGCCAAGCTTCTGAGGTACGGCTCGAGGTCAAGAGATTCACAGGCTTTCTAGATAAATGCTCTGGCGGTCCCTTGGAATTTCAGTCTAGCATACATATTTCCTCCGTTTGCTCTCTTGCCATGAGTCATTGCTCGGATCAAGCAGGGAGGGCGTTGATGATTCTCATAGCGCCGGCGTGGCCGCTCAGGATCTGATATGCAGATCTAGTGGAAATGTCTCTACCTCCGTGGAGACTCCCTCTGAGGAAGGACATTCTACTTCAGGGTCCTTTTCTTCATCCAAATCTCGTTTCTCTGAAGCTGACTGCTTTGAGATTGAACGCTTGATTTTATCTTAGCGTGGGTTTTCAGAGTCAGTCATTGAGACCATGATTCAGGCTCGTAAGCCTGTGACAAGAAGATTTACTATAAGATATGGAGTAAATATCTGTATTGGTGTGAATCAAGAGGCTACTCTTGGAGTAGAATCAGGATTCCTAGGATTTTGTCTTTTCTCCAGGAGGGTCTGGAGAAGGGTTTGTCAGCTAGTACTCTAAAAGGTCAAATTTCTGCGTTGGCTATTTTGTTGCATATGCGTTTGGCGGATGCGCCAGATGTGCAATCTTTTTGTCAGGCCTTGGTTAGGATTAGGCCTGTGTTTAAGCCCGTTGCTCCTCCCTGGAGTCTTAACCTTGTTCTTAGAGTTTTACAGCGGGCTCAATTTGAACCCATGCATTCCTTAGATATTAAGATGTTATCTTGGAAGGTTTTGTTTCTTTTTGCTATTTCTTCTGCTCAGAGTTTCGGAACTCTGCAGTTTGATTCTCCTTATCTTATTTTTCATTCTGATAAGGTGGTTCTACGTACTAAATTTAGGTTTCCTACCTAAGGTTGTTTCAAACAAGAATATTAATCAGGAGATCGTGGTTCCTTCTTTGTGTCCTAATCCTTCTCCTAAGGAGCGTTTGTTGTGCGTGCATTGAAATTCTATCTTCAGGCGACTTAGGACTTAAGCCAGTCTTCTGCTTTGTTTGTTTTTCTGGGAAGCGCAAGGGTCAGAAAGCTATGGCTACTTCTCTTTGGCTAAGGTATATTATTAATTTGGCCTATGAGACTGCTGGACAGCAACCTCCTGATAGAATCACTGCCTATTCCATGAGGGCTGTTTCTTCTTCCTGGGCATTTTAAAATGAAGCTTCTGTGGAACAGATTTGCAAGGCTGCAACTTGGTCTTCCCTTCACACTTTTTCAAAATTATACAAATTTGACACTTTTTCCTCAGCTGAGACTTCTTTTGGTAGAAGGGTTCTTTAGACAGTGGTGCCTTCTGTTTAGGTCTACCTGTCTTGTCCCTCCCTTATCATCTGTGTCCTCTAGCTTTGGGTATTGATCCCCACTAGTAATTGATGATTCCGTAGACTCATCATATCTTAGGAAAGAAAACTTAATTTATGCTTACCTGATGATAAATTTATTTCCGTATATGGTGAGTCCACGGCCCACCCTTTTTTTAAGACGGTTATTTTTTCTAAAACCTCTGGCACCTCTACACTTTTGTGTTTTCTTTTTCCTTCGGCCGAATGACTGGGGATTATGGGTAAGGGAAGTGACATATATAGCAGCTTTGCTGTAGTGCTCTTTGCCTCCTCCTGCTGGCCAGGAGTGATATTCCCACTAGTAATTGAGGATTCCGTGGACTCACCATATCCGGAAATAAATTTATCAGATAAGCATAAATTTTTTTTTTTTTTTAATGCCTTATCCTTTTATGCATTTTCTTTGAATTCCAGTTTGAAGTGATCGATTTAACATTTCTTGTGTTTTTCATATTTTCTTTTTTTCCCCCTACTTGCTTCTTGACCTTCTATTTTGAACAAATGTAACAATTGAATATTAAATTCACATCCAGTAGGTCACACAGGTACTCAAATTCAACCCAAAAAGCAAGATGTCATTATTACGTTTACTGCTTCTAGATTCCAAAACCGTTCAAATAATTATTTCTCAAGAATGCAAAACAGGCTTCTGTTTCTATAAACAAGTCTGTCTGTCTGAGTTAATCTTTTGGATTTTGATAAAAAATATGCAGATTGAAATTCAAGGTAGAATCCATGTTGATGGTAATAAAAATTATTCCTTAACAAGCATTCAACGAAGGCTGTTAAGTATTGCCTTATGTACTACATCAAGTTGATCTTCGCATTGTTATTTGTTCAAGGCAAATGAATGTAAAGGTGTTAGACTAGTTCTTCCTTCATTCTCCTCTATACAGTTTACATTATTTGTCTTAGAAACAAAACCTGGTAGAATAACTTTTCTATTTTCTTTATGTATTTAATGATACAGAAGGAATTGAGGATAGGATCTTACAATCTAGGGGACAATTTTGGAGAGTTAGACTTAAAGTTGAGGGTATTGCTTAATTCTTTGATTAAAATCTGATGATGGGTGAAAAAAAGGATATAAAACTTTATTAGTCAAAGTGAGATGTAAATAACTTTATTCTCACAGTGTTCTCCACAGAAAATGTTGCCAGCTGGGTGGCATTATGAAGAAGCCGGATGGGGGCAGTGTAATACTTGGCTATATTATAACATTTTCTGTTATTTATAAATGTTACTTAAGCTATCCAGGGCACACATTTATTGTATAATTTATCCTAACTGTATTTAATAATTGAAAAAATGTAAACATTACCTACTTTTAGCTTAATATTGACTTAAATTTCAGTTCCATGGTCAGTAAAATCAGTGTGGGTGTGTGCCCATTAGATATGTCGTGGGGAGAACGCTGGCTCATAAAGAAAACCTGTGTTAAATGTGCTCCCAATAGTCCATTTTATCTGCTGCAATGTATTTGGAAATAGCCCCTTTACCTTGTTTGTTGTTTGAAATAAAACACCACTTATGCTGAGCATATAAATACAGATGTATTCTCTGTAGAAACGCTTTGTAAACGTTCTACAACATCACTAATTAACCTCCCAGTGTGGGAGGTGGATCAGAGAGTTTTTTTGTATCTGAGCTAGCTGGTTGAGCTCATTGAACTTCCCGCCATAATTTGCTTTTCACTATTAGGCTTTGTGTTTAGATAGAGATAATGTGAGCAAGTCGCTTTTACCAGCAGGCTCAGCCCACTTAAATGGACATGCCCATGAGAGTTATAAGTGATGGTTTTAATTAAAAAAAAAAACCCAAACAGCCATTGTAGGAACAATTTCCCATACATGTAATACACCGCAGTAGGTATAAACAGTAATTTGGCACACATTAAGGGGAAATATTTATAGTACAGTGTCCTTTTTAAAGTGTTTCAGAACTTCTAATTATATCTTTATGTACACATTATTGGTGGTTTATTCCCAGAGTTATCCTGTAATTAATGAGTGTTTGTTTATTTTTAGGAAAATAATACAATTAAGTGGGCTTCTCGATGGGATTATATTCTGGAATCCATGCCTCATACAAATATTCAGTGGTTTAGGTAAGATGATTGCCAATACATAAAAATAATAAACTTTTAATGCACTGTTAGTAGTTGTTGTTGTTTTTTATTTTATTTTCAAAGTTAAATCTGCCCCCCATTAATAAATGCTAAAGGCTAATTTCACATTACATTTGTAAAGCTATCATCTGGTAGTACAAAGACAAGCTCTCTCTTTGTTGCCAATAATTAAACAGACTAATTGATATCTAGTCCTCCTAAATTCCAGATGTTTTCTTTCCCTGTCCTTTGGGAGAGTCCTCTATAAGGTCAGTGCACAAATTATGTATGGCCATTATGAGAAACAGTCTCTCGAGTCTGTGAATATAGGTTCTCAGTTTTTAAAATTCCTTCACAAAGTACAGAATCTTTAGTGCCCCAATCCAGCCTTTAACATGGTGGTTTATTAAAATGTATTTTAATTTTTCCTAGATTTATGCCTACTCTGTTTCATTACAGTCCACATAGGCTTTACACCCAGAACATGCAGCAAACTGCACTCATGTGTTTATCTAATAAAATGCATGATGTCCTTCACAAAATGATGTAGCTGGGGGTATTTGTGGACAATTGGTGATATGTGTATTTCTTTATTGCCTACAGTGAGAGTCAGAATTACACTTTAATATTATGAAAGAATATGATTCTTGGATTGTACTTTTTCTGTGTTAATTTAAACCTCCCACTTGGTTTGGGTTAATCATAATGAGAAGTTTGGCAGAAAATGTTCACATTGATTTTGTTTTTAGTCAAATTCTTTTTATTGAAGTGAATCAATACACATCCAACAACATATATGCACATTATGGTATACATTACAGTATTAAAGATGTTAAAGGAAGGCACAGATCCAAACATTTTGTAGAACAAGTACCATATGAGGAGGAGAGAAAAAAAAACTCGGTATAGCCGTTAAGTTTAGGGGAGGGAAGAGGGGGGAAAGGGGGACTGTCCAGCCTCGGGGTCGTGTTGAAAATCGGCATTCTGCTCTTTTCGAAGTGGGACACCATTAACTTAGTTGGATCTCATTGTTCTAATGTATTCATCCCATATTGCTTGTATTGATATAAAGTTGTCTGTGCTACCTCTCTTATAAACGGAATACTCCTCTAACTCTAGTAACTCGGTCACTTTAGCCCTCCACATTCCCAGAGTGGGAACATCTTTTGCTTTCCAGTGTCTGGCAATCAGGATTTTCACGCTGTTAGTAAATATTCGGAACAAAGGGAGAAGAGATTTAAAAGGAAGCTTGACGGACCTATTTAGTAGCCAAATGAGGGGATCAGCTGGCAGGGTCGTATGTAATATATTACCGACTTCATCTATTATTTTGTACCAGAAGTGGTTTAGCTGAGAGCACCACCACCACATGTGACCCATGCCACTCCCTACATGGCCACATCTCCAGCATTTATTACTGGTGTTGTGATATAGCCGGTGTAATTTCCTTGGAGTTAGATACCAACAGTGTAATATTTTATAATTGGTTTCTAGAATAGATGCTGAAGTGGATGACTTTTTGGTATTAATGAATATATTAGTAGCTGTTTGAGGTAGAATGATTATGCCCAGCTCTCTTTCCCACATTTCTATAGAGTAAGGAAGATTACCTGGTGTGGGTTGGGTGAGGATTTTATATATAGCGGAAAGAGAGTGTTTAATTGGTGAGGTTAAGAGATAGAGTTTCTCGATATTAGTTGGAGGGCGAGTCATGTTATTTTTATGCTTATGTGTGGTTATATAGTTATGGAGTCTTCTGTAAGAAAACCAGTTGCGTGCCCATTCGTAGCCCTTATCTATCAGTTGTGTTTGAGTATTTATGGAATCGTTGGTGGTGACGTTATGTAGGAGAATATCATCTTCACTAGAGGTGTTAGGTAGTGATGTTTGTAAGAGATTTATAGAAAAGTCAGGGTTATTTCTGAGGGAAGTTAGAGGACCAGGGTTAGAGGATAGACAAGGGTGATGGTAAGAAGCCCTTTTCCACTGTGTGAAAGTCTCTTTTGTGATGGGGTTAAGTAGTGTTTTAATTTTCTCATGGAAGTTAGGGCTCCAACATGTAGAAGCTAGTGATAAGTCGGGGTTAAGTTGTCTCAAGTCGGACCCACCTCCTCTGATCATCTCCCACTCTCCAGTCCAGAATTCTTTGCAGGTAAATGGACATTCTATATTTTTCTAGGTCGGGTAGACCCAACCCACCATGTTCCCGCGGTAGCAGCATGGTCTTTTTATTTATTCTAGGTGGTTTTTTCTTCCACACAAAAGAGTTGATTAAGTTTTGTATTTGGGTGAGGTACTTAGGAGGTAGAGGCACCGGAACCGCACTCATAATATAGAGTAATCTTGGGAAGATATTCATTTTTATAGTGTGGATTCTGCCCCACCAGGAGAGCTTTTTTGAGCCCCACGAAGAAAGGTCTCGCATTATTGCTGTTTTGATATGTGTGTAGTTAGTATGAAATAGATTGTCGACTGACCGAGGGAGATAAATTCCTAGGTATTTGAGAGCTTTAGAACACCATTTCAAGGGGCAGCAATTTTTAATTACGTTTACAGAATGGTCGGATAGGCCGAGGGCCAATATTTCAGATTTGTTTGGATTGATAAGGAAATCTGTGAGCTTATTAAAGAGGGATAATTCGGATAGAAGAGGAGGGATGGAGGTTTCAGGTTCGGTCAAAGAGAATAGGATGTCGTCAGCAAATAACGAAATCTTAAATTCATCATCCTCCACTGTGACACCTTGGATTTCAGGTGTATTCCTAATCTTCAGTGCAAAGGTTTCAATAAATAGGGCAAATAAAAGGGGGGAGAGGGGGCAGCCCTGTCGTGTTCCATTTGTGATTTCGATCGGTGAGGATAGGGAGCCGTTTACTAAAATACGAGCACTGGGCGAGGAATATAGGGCAAAAATACGTTGAAGGGTTGTTGGGCCAAGGCCGAAAGCATGTAGGGTAGCTCTTAAGTATGACCAGTTGACCCGGTCAAATGCTTTCTCAGCATCAGTGGATATGAACGTGGTTGGGATATTTTTGTTTGAGACATGCCAAATTAGGTGTATATTTCGTGTCGTGTTGTCCCTAGCCTCTCGCCCAGGGACAAATCCGACTTGATCGTTATGTATGAGGGAAGGGAGAAGTCTATTAAGGCGGGTTGTGATTAATTTAGCGAAAATCTTAAGGTCAGTATTACTGAGTGAGATAGGGCGGTAATTAGTTATTAAGTCTGGTGATTTGTTAGGTTTGGGGATTACAGTGATATGAGCTTGAAGCGAAAGTGGTGAGAAGGCACCTACCTCGTCTATGCTGTGGAAGTATTTTAATAAGTGTGGGGATAATATTTCCTTAAATAGTGTATAATAAGAGTTCCCAAAGCCATCGGGCCCGGGAGCCTTCCCAGGGGGGAAAGAGGTAATAGTTTGCTGAAGCTCTTCCTCCGAGAATGGGGCGTCTAGCTCGTCCCTTCTTCAGTCAGTTTAGTGAGGTTAATATCGCTTAAGTAATCTGCTATTTCTGTCTGGAGAGGATCAGAGAAACCTCTGCGGATGTTATAAAGGGTGTCATAGTAATCCCTAAAGGCCTGAATAATGTCTTTGGAGGTGGACAGTCTAGCACCTCCAGGGTTGCGTAATCCCATAATATATTGTTTATTGGTACGTTTCCGGAGCTGCTGGGCCAACATCCTGCCTTGTTTGTTTGCTCCTTCATAATAAACTTTTCTAAGATATAAGGCCTTGTTCTTGGCCTCTGTGCCTAAAAATATACGAAGTTGGTCTCTTTTGTGGGTGATGCTATCTGTCAAAGAAGTACTTGTGGGGTGTAATTTATGTAAGTCCTGTAGTTTATGAATGTCAGCTAAAAGAGAATTAAGGTACTCATTCTGTTTCCGTTTCGCTGCTTTGAGGGCGATTAATTCCCCTCGGATAACACATTTATGAGCATTCCATATGTTGTGTATGTGAATCTCAGGGGTGTCATTTGTTTGGAAATAGTCGATCAGTGCTTTTTGTATCTGTAAAAATATCTGGGGGTCTCTAAGTAAGGAGTCGTCAAGTCTCCACCGAGAGGTGGACGGGTCAATGGGATGCCAATGAAGTTGGCAGCTGATGATGGCGTGGTCTGACCACGTTATGGGGTTTATATGAGTCTGAGCAATAGAAGATAAACTAGAGACATCAACAAAGATGTAGTCTATTCTTGTGTATAATTGATGGGGGTTTGAAAAAAAGGTGAAGTCTCTATCGCTTGGGTGGTGAAGGCGCCAAGTGTCATGTACAGCTAGACATGAGAGGGAGTGTTTAATTTGCCTTAAAGTTTTATGTGGTATAGAAGATGTGCCAGAAGAGCAGTCTAGTGTTGGGTCAAAAGCTAAGTTGAAGTCGCACATTGATTTTGTTTTTATTTTCAGTATAATGAATTCTCTGGTCATCGTTCTCTTTCTGTCTGGTATGGTGGCAATGATAATGTTAAGAACTCTTCATAAGGATATTGCAAGATACAATCAGATTGATTCATCTGTAAGTATGTAAACCTAATTCTTATACACCTGTTTTCATCAGATGTTATTGAAAAATGTCTATACCTTTTTTTAAAATTGTTTTTGTTTTTTTGAAGTCTATTACTTTTTAAATATATTTTGTACTTTATTTACATTTATCAAGTGATCTCTTTAGCTTTAATAGTTTATGCTTGGGAAGAGTTTTACATCTGTTATGCCAACAACATATAGATATATTATTACAGGACTTGACATATTTTATAAAATTTAGGGCTACCCACAAACAACAATATTGGCTATTCAGAATAGAGTTTGTGACATAAGTTTAGAACTCTTTCATAGTTTCAGAAACACACAGATTATGAGGCTGAAAGAGGAAGAGAATACCAAGTGGCAACAAATTATCTACAAAACGAAGTAACCACAATAGCGCTATTGTAACCATCTGAATTGACATCGTGACCTATGATGTCTAACGGCAGATCACGTAACCCAGGCATAGTCGAGGAAGACAGCAAGCGGCATTACCCGCCCGGACGCGGTGTAACTGGCCGAGAAACAGCCAAATCATTTACCAGAAGTTATTCATTTAAATTCTATTTCCCCTTCCAGCTATCCCTCGACACGTAGGGTGATCCACCAAGAGGAGCACAAGGGGAGAAATTTGTCAATTACAATCAGGTACCACGACTCACCCAATACTTATTTGCGGATACACTGTCATCATCACAATACTTATTTGCGAATACACTTTTGTCATCACAATACTTATTTGCGGATACACTGTTATCATCCTGAATACTTTAATATCTGTGACTGAGTCTATGAACTTTATAACCATCATATCTTGGACTATATAGGCTATAATCTCCAATATATAGGTACCTTTCATAATGTTATAATTTTTTAGGTTTTCTTTTTTATCTGGGAGATGTCCTTTTTTATAATTATTATATGATATACATTATTAAAGGTCTCATATGTTTTATATATCTTAGCCTCAGTTTTTATATGTTAGCTATATACCCAGTAATTGCTTTGAATTATTCCACCAAATTGCAGTTTATCTTGTATATATCCATCTGACCTGTGCTTATTAGCGCTGTCACTTTCCTTGTTTTCTACAAAGAATAATCATGTCAAATGTACAAACAACAATCCCTCACACAACGTAGCACATTCACATTGAACATTCACAATCATTTACAACAAATGCTACATAACATTTACACAAAACGAGGATTCAAAAAAATACATTTGGATCTGCATCACAGAACAAAAGAACAAGAAAAAATAATTACACACTTATACACAAACCAAACATTTGCAATGGCGATTAGGAAAGATATTGACTAAGGCAGGGGTATGGCCTCCCTTTTAGGGCTATAAGTGGTATCCAAGGATGAAAAGTTTTTTTTTACAAGATATGACGAGTCCACGGATTTCATCCTTGTGGGATTTATCCTCCTGCTACTAAAAGGAAGTGGCAAAGAGCACCACGGCAGAGCTGTATATATAGCTCCTCCCTTCCCTCCACCTCCAGTCATTCTCTTTGCCTGTGTTAGTAATAGGAAGCGGTAAAGTGAGGTGTTAGTTTAGATTCTTCAATCAAGAAGTTTTTTATTTTTAAAATGGTGCCAGTGAGTACTATTTTTTCTCAGGGAGAAATCGTCAGTCTATTACTTCCCATGAGGAGTGGTGACATCTTATTTTCTACCCTGATGTTAATGATCTAAGCAAATGTTATCTAAGATCCATGATGGTTCCCACATCGCAGCTGAAGGTAGTGTAAGAAAAATCTTCAGCGTGGAGAACTGTGCCTGGCTACAAGCAGCATGGAGGTATGTTCAGTCTTTTGTTTCTGGGGAGACTTGATGCATCAGAACAGGCTGACATTATTCCCTATATGGGGAGGGGTAAGCAGTATGCACTATATATGTAAGAGATGGTGTACCTGGAATCCCTTTATATTGAGTGCCAAAGTATGTAAAATATACCTTTGAGGCTTATGCAAGGTGGGCTGGACGCTGGGAGCGGCGGTTTGCTTAGGACTGTCATTAGGAGTACAGTGTTTTTGTTTTCACAATGTTTTCACTTGATCTTTGTGATGTACACAAGAGGGGCACATGGCTTATAGTCTTACTTGGATCGACATGTTTGCTTTTTTTTGCGACCCATGTGGGTCTTAGTCAGGCTAGAGTTACGCCCACGATGGGCGGGGCCTATTTTCGCGCGCTCAGACGCACAGTATCATCCGGATCGCATAGGCAGCAGAGACCTGGGCTCCGGTGGGGCCTAAGTTGTCTTGACTTTCGAAGGCCCTTAAAAGCTTCTCTGACAGCAGCAGTGTATTCTGGGGGCAGGTAGGCGCTAGAGCAGAGCTGTGGCGTGGTGCAGGGGCCGGAATAAATATAAATAAATATTTGTTAAATCAATATTCTATTTTTCTTACACATCTCAGCAAGCGGATGCAATACTAATAGAGTATTTTAGGCACATTAAAATAATTTTTATTGCCACAAACAAGTTTTTGAAGATAACAGAAAAATTGTTGTGCTTTTATTATTTAAAGGCGCAGTGCAGTTTTTTGTATTAACATTTTTTGTCTGTATAATTTGAGTTCAGAGCTCAATATTTTAAGCAAAGAACGACTATTATTGTTATGCTAGTCTGTTTAACATGTCTGAGACTGAGGAAACTCCTTGTTCTATGTGTTTAGATGCTACTGTGGAACCCCCTCTGATTTTTTGCCCCTTGTGTTCTGAGAGGGCCTTACAATGTAAAGCACAGATTTTATGTAAAGAAAATGTGTTTAAGGATGTTTCTCAGTCTGAGGAGAATCAGGGTATACAGCCAAATTCTCCCCAAGCGTCACAAGCTTTAACGCCCACTCAAGCGACACCTGGTTCTTCAACCGCGTCTAATTCATTTACTCTGCAGGATATGGCTGCAGTTATGTAAACTACCCTTACAGAGGTATTATCTAAGTTGCCAGCGTTACAGGGCAAACGCAGTAGGACAGAAGTCAATGTGAATACTGAGTCCTCTGATGCTTTGTTAGCTATTTCCAATGTACCCTCACAGGGATCTGATTTGGGGGTCAGGGAACTTCTGTCTGAGGGGGAACTTTCTGATTCGGGAAGTGTGTTACCTCAGACAGACTTGGACGACATATCCTTTAGATTTAAGCTTGAACACCTCCGCCTGTTACTTCGGGGGGTTTTGGCGACTCTAGATGACTGTGACCCTATTGTGGTACCACCAGAGAAATTGTGTAAAATGGACAAATACTTAGAGGTACCTGCTTACACTGATGTTTTTCCGGTTCCTAAGAGAATTTCGGAGATTATTAAGAGGGAATGGGACAGACCGGGTATCCCGTTCTCACCTTCTCCTAATTTCAAGAAAATGTATCCAATATCAGACACTGTCCGGGACTCTTGGCAGCTGGTACCTAAGGTGGAGGGAGCTATATCTACCCTGGCTAAGCGTACAACTATTCCTATTAAGGATAGTTGTGCTTTCAAAGACCCTATGGATAAGAAATTGGAGGGTCTTCTAAAAATTTTTATTCATCAGGGTTTCCTCTTACAACCAACGGCTTGCATTGTACCAGTTACCACTGCGACGGCCTTCTGGTTTGATGCCTTGAAAGAGTCTCTTAAGACTGAGACTCCATTAGAGGATATTTTAGATAGTTAAGGCTCTTAAGCTGGCTAATTCTTTTATTACAGATGCCGCTTTTCAGATTGCCAAATTGGCATCTAAGAATGCTGGATTTGCTATTTTAGCGTGTAGAGCGTTATGGTTAAAATCTTGGTCTGCTGATGTGTCATCTAAGTCAAAGCTTTTGACTATTCCTTTCAAGGGAAAGACCCTATTCGGGCCTGACTTGAAAGAAATCATTTCTAACATTACGGGAGGTAAGGGTCATCTCCTACCTCAGGATAGAACTGCTAAACTGAGAGGTAAACAAAATAATTTTCATTCCTTTTGGAATTTTAAAGGAGTCCCCTCTTCTTCCTCTTCTTCCGCCAAGCAGGAAGGGAATTTTGCTCAGGCCAAGTCTGTCTGGAGACCCAACCAGGCTTGGAACAAGGGTAAACAACCCAAGAAGCCCGCTGCTGCTACCAAGACAGCATGAAGGGGCGGCCCCGATCCGGGACCGGATCTAGTAGGGGCAGGCTTTCTCTCTTTGCCCAGGCTTGGGTAAGAGATGTTCAGGACCCCTGGACACTGAAAATAGTGTCCCAAGGGTATCAACTGGAATTCAAAAATTCTCTCCCAAGGGGGAGGTTTCTTATTTCACGATTGTCTGTAGACCAGATAAAAAGAGAGGCGTTCTTACGTTGTGTAAAAGACCTCTCTACTATGGGAGTAATTTGTCCCGTTCCCATACTGAAACAGGGGCAGGGGTTTTACTCAAATCTCTTTGTGGTTCCCAAAAAAGACGGCACGTTTCGGCCTATTTTAGATCTAAAAAGTCTAAACAAGTTTCTCAGTGTCCCATCCTTCAAGATGGAGACCATTCGAATAATTCTGCCATTGATCCAGGAGGGTCAATATATGACTACCGTGGACTTTAAGGATGCATATCTTCATATTCCTATCCACAAGGATCATCACCAGTTCATAAGGTTTGCCTTTCTGGACAAACATTTTCAGTTTCAGTTTCAGTTTGTGGCCCTTCCTTTCGCAACCAGGATTTTCTCAAAGGTTCTAGGGTCGCTTCTAGCGGTTCTCAGGTTGCGAGGCATTGCAGTGGCGTCTTATCTGGACGATATTTTGATCCAGGGGTCGTCTTACCATCTCAGTGCATGGAGGTTATTGGATTGATTGTGGCAGCAATGGACATCATTCGTTTGCTCGTTTTCATCTAAGACCACTTCAACTGAGCATGCTCAGTCAGTGGAATGGAGATTATGCAAATTTGTCTCCTCAGATCTGGATCAGGAGACAAGAGACTTGGTGGTTGTCGCAGGATCATCTGTCGCAAGGGATGTGCTTCCACAGACCCTCATGGGTGACAGTGACAACGGACGCCAGTCTACTAGGCTGGGGTGCAGTCTGGAATTCCCTGAAGGCTCAGGATGTGTGGACTCAGCCGGAGTCTCTCCTTCCAATCAATATTCTGGAATTAAGAGCAATATTCAATGCGCTTCAGGTGTGGCCTCAGTTGGCTTTGGCCAAATTCATCCGTTTCCAGTCGGACAACATCACGACTGTGGCTTACATCACTCATCAGGGAGGAACAAGGAGTTCCTTAGCGATGAAAGAAGTATCCAAGATAATTTGGTGCGCGGAAGCTCACTCTTGTTATCTGTCAGCAATCTACGTCCCAGGAGTGGACAACTGGGAAGGAGATTTTTTAAGCAGACAGACGTTTCATCCAGGGGAGTGAGAACTTCATCCGGAGGTCTTTTGCCACTCTGATTCTCAGATAGGGCAGACCGGAATTGGATCTGATGACGTCTCGTCAGAATGCCAAGCTACCCAGATACGGATCCAGCTCAAGGGATCCTCAGGCCGAACTGATAGATGCCTTGGCAGTGCCTTGGTTGTTCAACCTAGCTTATGTGTTTCTACCGTTTGCTCTCCTGCCCCGGGTGATTGCTCGGATCCAACAGGAGAGGGCTTCAGTAATTCTAGTTGCGCCTGCGTGGCCTCGCAGGACTTGGTATGCCGATCTAGTGGGCATGTCCTCTCTGCCGCTGTGGAAGCTTCCATTGAGGCAGGACCTTCTCATTCAGGGACCCTTCAAACACCCAAATCTAATTTCTCTGCAACTGACTGATTGGAGATTGAACGCTTGATTTCTCTTGTAAGGTGTATCCAGTCCACGGATCATCCATTACTTGTGGGATATTCTCATTCCCAACAGGAAGTTGCAAGAGGACACCCACAGCAGAGCTGTTATAGCTCCTCCCCTAACTGCCATACCCAGTCATTCTCTTGCAACTCTCAACACGCATGGAGGTAGTAAGAGAGAGTGGTGAAATATAGTTAGTTTTTTATCTTCAATCAAAAGTTTATTTTAAATAGTACCGGAGTTGTACTATTTTATCTCAGGCAGTAAATTGAAGAAGAATCTGCCTGAGTTTTCTATGATCTTAGCAGGTTGTAACTAAGATCCATTGCTGTTCTCACATATGTCTGAGGAGAGAGGTAACTTCAGCGGGAGAATGGCGTGCAGTTTACTCTGCAATGAGGTATGTGCAGTTACAATTTTTTCTAGAATTGGAAATGCTAGAAAATGCTGCTGATACCGGATTAATGTAAGTTAAGCCTGAATACAGTGATTTAATAGCGACTGGTATCATGCTTAATCTCAGGGGTAATACTCTTATAAAATTGCAATATAAAACGTTTGCTGGCATGTTTAATCGTTTTTATATATGCTTTGGTGATAAAACTTTATTGGGGCCTAGTTTTTTCCACATGGCTGGCTTAATGGGACACTGAACCCAAAATTTTTCTTTTGTAATTCAGATAAATCATGCAATTTTAAGCAACTTTCTAAGTTACTCCTATTATCAATTTTTCTTCGTTCTCTTGCTATCTTTATTTGAAAAAGAAGGCATCTAAGTTTTTTTGGGGATCAGAACTCCTGACAGCACTTTTTTATTGGTGGATGAATTTATCCACCAATCAGGAAGGACAACCCAGGTTGTTCACCAAAAATGGGCCTGCATCTAAACTAACATTCTTGCATTTCAAATAAAGGTACCAAGAGAATGAAGAAAATTTGATAATAGGAGTAAATTAGAAAGTTGCTTAAAATTTCATTCTCAATCTGAATCACGAAAGAAAATTTTTGGGTACAGTGTCCCTTTAAATTTTGCCTCGAAACTGTTTCCTGAGGCTTTCCACTGTTCTAGTATGAGTGGGAGGGGCCTATTTTAGCGTTTTTTTGCGCAGTTAAAATTACAGACTGAGACATCCAGCTTTCCTCAGAAGTCCCCTGAATGCTATAGGACATCTCTAAAGGGCTCAAAGGCTTTCCAAAGTCGTTTATTGGGGAAGGTAGGGCCACAGCAGAGCTGTGGCAGTTTGTTGTGACTGTTAAAAAACGTTTTTTGATCCGTTTTTTGAAATAAGGGGTTAATCATCCATTTGCAAGTGGGTGCAATGCTCTGTTAGCTTATTATACACACTGTAAAAATTTCATTTGATCAACTGCCTTTTTTCACTGTTTTTCAAATTCTGACAAAAAATTTTCTCTTGAAGGCACAGTACCGTTTTTTATATTTGCTTGTTATCTTGATTTAAAGTGTTTTCCAAGCTTGCTGGTCTCATTTCTAGTCTGTGTAAACATGTCTGACATAGAGGAAACTCCTTGTTCATTATGTTTAAAAGCCATGGTGGAACCCCCTCTTAGAATGTGTACCAAATGTACTGATTTCACTTTAAGCAATAAAGATCATATTCTGTCTTTAAAAAATTTATCACCAGAGTAATCTGACGAGGGGGAAGTTATGCCGACTAACTCTCCCCACGTGTCAGATCCTTTGACTCCCGCTCAAGGGACTCACGCTCAAATGGCGCCAAGTACATCTAGGGCGCCCATAGCGATTACTTTACAAGACATGGCGGCAGTCATGGATAATACACTGTCAGCGGTATTAGCCAGACTACCCGAATTTAGAGGTAAGCAAGATAGCTCTGGGGTTAGACGAAATGCAGAGCATACTGACGCTTTAAGAACCATGTCTGATACTGCCTCACAAGATGCAGAAGCTGAGGAAGGAGAGTCTGTGGGTGATATTTCTGACTCAGGAAAGATACCTGATTCTGATATTTCTACATTTAAATTTAAGCTTGAACACCTCCGCATATTGCTCAGGGAGGTTTTAGCTGCTCTGAATGACTGTGACACAATTGCAGTGCCAGAGAAATTGTGTAGACTGGATAAATACTTTGCAGTGCCGGTGTGTACTGATGTTTTTCCAATACCTAAAAGGTTTACAGAAATTATTACTAAGGAATGGGATAGGCCAGGTGTGCCGTTCTCTCCCCCTCCTATTTTTAGAAAAATGTTTCCTATAGACGCCACCACATGGGACTTATGGCAGACAGTCCCTAAGGTGGAGGGAGCAGTTTCTACTCTAGCAAAGCGTACTACTATCCCTGTCGAGGACAGTTGTGCTTTTTCAGATCCAATGGATACAAAATTAGAAGATTACCTTAAGAAAATGTTTATTCAACAAGGTTTTATCCTACAGCCCCTTGCATGCATTGCTCCTGTCACTGCTGCTGCGGCGTTCTGGTTTGAGTCTCTGGAAGAGGCTTTACAGGTAGCGACTCCATTGGATGACATACTTGGCAAACTTAGAGCACTTAAGCTAGCCAATTCTTTTGTTTCTGATGCCATTGTTCATTTGACTAAACTAACGGCTAAGAATTCTGTTTTTGCTATACAGGCGCGTAGGGCGCTATGGCTTAAATCATGGTCAGCTGACGTGACTTCAAAATCTAAGCTGCTTAACATTCCCTTCAAGGGGCAGACCCTATTCGGGCCTGGTTTGAAGGAGATTATTGCTGATATCACTGGAGGAAAAGGTCATGCCCTTCCTCAGGACAGGTCCAAATCAAGGGCCAAACAGTCTAATTTTCGTGCCTTTCGAAACTTCAAGGCAAGTGCGGCATCAACTTCCTCTAATGCAAAACAAGAGGGAACTTTTGCTCAGTCCAAGACGGTCTGGAGGCCAAACCAGACCTGGAACAAAGGTAAGCAGGCCAAAAAGCTTGCTGCTGCCTCTAAGACAGCATGAAGGAACGGCCCCCTATCCGGTAACAGATCTAGTAGGGGGCAGACTCTTACTCTTCGCCCAGGCATGGGCAAGAGATTTTCAGGATCCCTGGGTGATGGAAATTATATCCCAGGGATATCTTCTGGACTTCAAAGCTTCCCCCCCAAAAGGGAGATTTCACCTTTCACAATTATCTGCAAACCAGATAAAAAGAGAGGCATTCTTACACTGTGTACGAGACCTCCTAGTTATGGGAGTGATCCATCCAGTTCCAAAGGAGGAACAGGAACAGGGTTTTTACTCAAATCTGTTTGTGGTTCCCAAAAAAGAGGGAACCTTCAGACCAATTTTGGATCTAAAGATCTTAAACAAATTCCTCAGAGTTTCATCATTCAAGATGGAAACTATTCGTACCATCCTACCTATGATCCAGGAGGGTCAATATATGACTACAGTGGATCTAAAGGATGCTTATATTCATATTCCGATACACAAAGATCATCATTGGTTTCTCAGGTTTGCCTTTCTGGACAGGCATTACCAGTTCGTAGCTCTTCCTTTTAGATTAGCTACAGCCCCAAGAATCTTCACAAAGGTTCTAGAGTCGCTTCTGGCGGTCCTAAGGCTGCGGGGCATATCAGTGGCCCCTTATTTAGATGACATCCTGATACAGGCGTCAAACTTCCAAATTGCCAAGTCTCATACGGACATAGTACTGGCATTTCTGAGGTCGCATGGGTGTAAAGTGAACGAGGAAAAGAGTTCTCTATCCCCCCTCACAAGAGTTTCCTTCCTAGGGACTCTGATAGATTCTGTAGCAATGAAAAGTTACCTGACTGAGTCCAGGTTATCAAAGCTTCTAAATTCCTGCCGTGTTCTTCATTCCATTCCGCGCCCTTCGGTGGCTCAGTGCATGGAAGTAATCGGCTTAATGGTAGCGGCAATGGACATAGTGCCGTTTGCACGCTTACATCTCAGACCGCTGCAACTATGCATGCTCAGTCAGTGGAACGGGGATTACACAGATTTGTCCCCTCTACTAAATCTGGATCAAAAGACCAGGGATTCTCTTCTCTGGTGGCTATCTCGGGTCCATCTGTCCAAAGGTATGACCTTTCGCAGGCCAGATTGGAGAATTGTAACAACAGATGCCAGCCTTCTAGGTTGGGGTGCAGTCTGGAACTCCCTGAAGGCTCAGGGATTGTGGACTCAGGAGGAGACACTCCTTCCAATAAATATTCTGGAACTGAGAGCGATATTCAATGCTCTTCAGGCTTGGCCTCAGTTAGCAACTCTGAGGTACATCAGATTTCAGTCGGACAACATCACGACTTTGGCTTACATCAACCATCAAGGGGGAACAAGAAGTTCCCTAGCGATGTTAGAAGTCTCAAAAATAATTCACTGGGCAGAGATTCACTCTTGACACCTATCAGCTATCCATATCCCAGGTGTAGAGAACTGGGAGGCGGATTTTCTAAGTCGACAGACTTTTCATCCAGGGGAGTGGGAACTCCATCCGGAGGTGTTTGCACAATTGATTCATCGTTGGGGCAAACCAGAACTGGATCTCATGGCGTCTCGACAGAACGCCAAGCTTCCTTGTTACGGATCCAGGTCCAGGGATCCCAAGGTGACGCTGATAGATGCTCTAGCAGCGCCCTGGTCTTTCAACCTGGCTTATGTGTTTCCACCATTTCCTCTGCTCCCTCGACTGATCGCCAAAATCAAGCAGGAGAGAGCATCAGTGATTTTAATAGCGCCTGCGTGGCCACGCAGGACCTGGTATGCACATCTAGTGGACATGTCATCCTTTCCACCATGGACTCTGCCTCTGAGACAGGACCTTCTACTTCAGGGTCCTTTCCACCATCCAAATCTAATTTCTCTGAGACTGACTGCATAGAGATTGAACGCTTGATTTTATCAAAGCGTGGCTTCTCCGAGTCAGTCATTGATACCTTAATACAGGCACGAAAGCCTGTCACCAGGAAAATTTATCATAAGATATGGCGTTAATATCTTTATTGGTGTGAATCCAAGGGTTACTCATGGAGTAAAGTCAGGATTCCCAGGATATTATCCTTTCTCCAAGAAGGTTTGGGAAAAGGATCGTCAGCTAGTTCCTTAAAGGGACGGATTTCTGCGCTGTCTATTCTTTTGCACAAGCGTCTGGCAGATGTTCCAGACGTTCAGGCATTTTGTCAGGCTTTAGTTAGAATCAAGCCTGTGTTTAAACCTGTTGCTCCGCCATGAAGCTTAAATTTGGTTCTTAAGGTTCTTCAAGGAGTTCCATTTGAACCTCTTCATTCCATAGATATCAAACTTTTATCTTGGAAAGTTCTTTTTTTTGGTAGCTATTTCCTCGGCTCGCAGAGTCTCCGAGTTATCTGCCTTACAATGTGATTCTCCTTATCTGATTTTCCATTCGGATAAGGTTGTCCTGCGTACCAAACCTGGGTTTTTACCTAAGGTGGTCTCTAACAAGAATATCAATCAAGAGATTGTTGTTCCATCCTTGTGTCCTAATCCTTCTTCAAGGAAGGAACGTCTATTACACAATCTGGACGTGGTTCGTGCTTTAAAGTTTTACTTAGAAGCTACTAAAGATTTTCGTCAAACATCTGCTTTCTTTGTGGTCTACTCTGGTCAGAGAGGTCAAAAGGCTTCGGCAACCTGTCTTTCTTTTTGGCTAAGAAGCATAATCTGCTTAGCCTATGAGACTGCTGGACAGCAGCCTCCCGAAAGGATTACAGCTCATTCTACTAGAGCTGTGGCTTCCACTTGGGCCTTTAAAAATGAGGCTTCTGTTGAACAGATTTGCAAGGCAGCGACTTGGTCTTTGCTTCATACTTTTTCAAAATTCTACAAATTTGATACTTTTGCTTCTTCGGAGGCTATTTTTGGGAGAAAGGTTTTACAGGCAGTGGTACTTTCTGTTTAAGTACCTGCCTTGTCCCTCCCTTCATCCGTGTACTTTAGCTTTGGTATTGGTATCCCACAAGTAATGGATGATCCGTGGACTGGATACACCTTACAAGAGAAAACACAATTTATGCTTACCTGATAAATTTCTTTCTCTTGTGGTGTATCCAGTCCACGGCCCGCCCTGTCATTTTAAGGCAGGTAATTTTTTTCATTTAAACTACAGTCACCACTGCACCCTATGGTTTCTCCTTTCTCTGCGTGTTTTCGGTCGAATGACTGGATATGGCAGTTAGGGGAGGAGCTATATAACAGCTCTGCTGTGGGTGTCCTCTTGCAACTTCCTGTTGGGAATGAGAATATCCCACAAGTAATGGATGATTCATGGACTGGATACACCATAAGAGATATAAATTTATCAGGTAAGCATAAATTGTGTTTTTTTTTTGCATTTTACATAGTGGCTTACATAGTATATAGCAGCATGAAAAGTTAATTTTTTTGTAAAATCACAATGAGGGTCAAACAACTAAAAACAGCTTCAGCAAAGGGGGGGTGGTGGGGGTGGAAATGACTCAGCAGCTAAGGGGTTATACTGCCGATATAGCTTTGCAGCGCTTACGGTACAGGCTCGCATGAGTGAGCCCTGCAGCCAATAGTTAAGTAGCTTCCTTTAAAGATTAGATTGATATTCTGTTCCTGCCCCATAATCTGTGTGTTTCTGAAACTATGTAAGAGTTCTAAACTTCTGTCAAAAATTCTGAATAGCCAATATTGTTGTTTGTGAGTAGCCCAAATATAGGGCCTCCAAAAAACCGTGTTGGTAAAAGGTGATATACCGCAGACCTAGTGCAACAACACCATACACCTTTGCAACCCTAGTTTCATGCTTGTCTGAAAATGTCTAAAGTAATATACCTTTCACTTTCTTTGAAGCTTCAAGCTGCTAGTTTTCTTACTGTAGCAGATACCATAAGCAAGTAGTTGGGGCTCTGCTCCACCTCCTATGTCCTATTTGCCTCTACTTTTCCTGCATCAAAAATGACCCAACACACCAAGAGCTTTATTCCCTCCGACTTCCTCATTCTCCTCATTCTTATTTTTTTCCCTAAAGTGATGGTAAATTCATACAAACTGCTCAACATATTTTAGAAGCTCTTACCTTAACTAGCACATAATATTAAAAACCTCTGTTTACTGCATAATTTAATTTTTATTACGGTAATGTTAGTTATTTTCAGCCTCTCTCTAGATTTTTATAAGGTACTGCTTTGATTGACATACGTTTTAGCCAATCATTTGCTCACTCTTACGCTACTTTGCGTTTTTGAAATAGAGAATCCTAGAACTGAGGATTCTCTATTTCAAATGCGCAAATAGCGTGAGAGTTGCGCATGCACATTGCATCGCAGTTAGTCAGTTCAGAACACGGGAGCGTGCAGGTCCTTTTTAACATGGGGCGCATGATGAGCAGATTGACTTAAACGTATGTCAATCAAAGCAGTACCTTATAAAAATTTAGAGAGAGGCTGAATATAACAGTGTAATGTTACCATAATAAATATGAAATTATGCAGTAAACAGATGTTTTTAATATTATTAAAGCATATCGATGTGCTAGTTAAGGTAAGAGCTTCTAAAATATGTTGAGCAGTTGGTATAAATTTACTATCACTTTAACATGAGATAGGTGAAAGGTTGAGTTGTTGATATTTCTTCATGGAAAGGGGTGCTCAAACTGCTGCAAGGCCCATTATTTCCCTCAGATTACTAAGAATAGTGCACAGGGGTGTAAAGGAGTACCATAGGCAGTGAGTGTAAATCTCTTAAGGTAGTTTTTTCACTAGCCTGCCCCAGGGGTCGCTGGAACTGGTCCTTCAGCCGCCTGTTGGATGCGTCAGGTTGCATCCTATCCAAGATTTTGACTTAGTGCTATCTAATTAGGATGGGCTCATCTATTGGATACAGGATATATGCAGCTGGGTAAGCACAGTAGAGTGGGCGTTAGAGAGGTAAGTACATGATTAAAATACACTCACAAGCCTGCAGGCTCTTAGTAGGTACATTTGTTTTGTTTACTAAGGCCAGGGTACATGCATCACTATATGCACACACATCTGAAATGTAACGTGAAAAGGGGACAGTTTTATGTTTAACTCTTTCATGGGTTTACATGTGGGGGCGTTCCGTTATGCACTTTAACAAAGAGACGTGTTTAGTGCGAATGCTGTAGTTTTTAACTTATAAGACTGGAGGGGCTAGAGAGAGACCGTGCTGAATATTTCTTCATTTTTGGCATGGTTTTATTTTGGCCAGGTTTAGAGCTGCTGCTGCTTTTAACTTATATGTCCAGAGGGGCTACATTTTCTTATTTCAAGCATGTGTGAGAAGCACTATACAGTGCAGTGCTATTGGCACACTGGAGTTAAATTTCTCCAGCAGCGGGGCCCATTACAGATTGCACTTTACTTCTACGGTGTTCCAGTGAGGTCTGCAACTGAGTACCCATACATATCAAGATCTCATTGGGGTATTGTATCAGCAAAAACCTTTTTCTTCCTTCAGCCTTCATAATATAAATTGCCCACTTTGACTAACAGGATTTATATTGAAGTATATGTATACATATATTTTTGTATTTAGTCTTTTTTGAGCTTATGCCCTTTTCTTACTGCATATAATTTGTTCTTTATGCAAGTTTGTTACCCTAATTTTTTATAAAATTAATTGGTGTGTGTAATATTGTATATTTCTTTTTGTCCCTGTCTCCTTTTGTCCTAATTATGGAGCAGGCTACAACTGTCCCCTCTTACTTACTTTATTAAAATAAATCAAAAAACGCTTGTTTTTATTTATTTTAGTAAAGTAAGTTGTTGTATTTCTTGATGGTATACCATCTTTTCCTGCCATACACCTGATATTTGGTGTACATTATACTGGGATATCGTATCCTGAGTCACTGAAGTTCAAGCCACACCGGAGGTCAGTCTGCTGGGTGACTGTTAGATTCCAGCCTGCTCTATTTGCACCAAGAGGGTTGCTTCACCAAATTTCTCATATACTATCTCACAAGAGCATATACAGTGCTAGGCCATGTGGCGCTTATGTTCCTTTATATCCTCTACAGATTGCGGATTTTGGATCTTGGCCTTGGATCCTACCACAGAAAGCTGCCTGGACCTGGGACAACTGTTTCTTATTGAGTTATATTTTTCACACCCTTCCCTTCTAACATATGGGACTTGAACATTTTTATTATATTTAGTAACCTGATAATTACATTCTGGTTTTTGTGTTTTAGATTCATTGTATCATCGATTGTTATATTATCAGCTAACCTATTTTTGCCTAAGGGCGCCCCCTATATATTTTATTAACTTCTCATTCTTCAGTCACACAGTGCATAGAGTTTGTAGGTTTGATGATGGCTGCTTGAGCTGCCATTCCTTTTTCAAAATTTCACTTGCGCCCTTTGTCAACTCTGTATGCTTCAACAGTGTAGTGGGGATTATACCGATTTATCTCAATCATTTTGTCTGGATTACAGGACCAGACAATCTCTCTCTTTGGTGGATATCTCACAAGTGTCTGATTCAAGGATCTCCCTTCCTAAGGCCAACTTGGGTAGTAATCTCAGCAGATGCATGTTTAGGATTGGGGTTTCCTGGGAGTCTCGGAAGGCACAAGAAGTTTTGTCTCCTCTGGAGGCAAGAATAATAATAAATGTGTTAAAACTCAGAGTGATTTTCAGGGCTCTTCATAGTGGGCCTCTTGTCAAGTGAGGACCTACCTGAGGTTTCAATCCATCAATGTCACTGCAGAGGCATAAATAAACATGGGGGAATCAGGAGTTCTTTGGCGATGAAGAATGTTTCTCACATTCTATCTTGGGCAGAATTAAATCAGTGTATAGTTTTGGGCCATTTAGATTTTGGGAGTCAGTATTTTGGAATCAGACTTTGTGTGGGAATGGTCCCTCAACCAAGAAGTTTTCTATCAAATTTTGGCATGTTGATCTCATAGATGCTCGGGTAGCTCTGTTTTTTTCTTCTGAAGTACATATTCTCTCTCTTTGTTGTGTTTTCCAGAGTAATAGCTTGAATCAAGCTGGAGAGATTTCAATTTGTTTTCATTGTTTTAGCTTTAGCTTCAACTCTCCTCTCTGGACTCTTATGTCTCAAGATTTATTCTTGTATTCAGTCTTAATATGTCTGCATATAAATTTAGTTCTCTGCTAAAGAGGTTTCTTTCATGTAATTAGCAAGAGTCCATGAGCTAGTGACGTATGGGATATAGATTCCTACCAGGAGGGGCAAAGTTTCCCAAACCTCAAAATGCCTATAAATACACCCCTCACCACACCCACAATTCAGTTTTACAAACTTTGCCTCCCAAGTAGTGGTGAAGTAAGTTTGTGCTAGATTATACGTTGATATGCGCTTCGCAGCAGGCTGAAGCCCGGTTTTCCTTTCAGAGTGCAGTGAATGTCAGAGGGATGTGAAGAGAGTATTGCCTATTTGAATACCATGGTCTTCCTCTAGGGGATCTATTTCATAGGTTCTCTGTTATCGGTCGTAGAGATTTCTTCTCCTACCTCCCTTTTCAGATTGACGATATACTCTTATATACCATTACCTCTACTGATTCTCGTTTCAGTACTGGTTTGGCTATCTACTATATGTAGATGAATGTCTTAGGGTAAGTAAGTCTTATTTCTATTTATGACACTCAAATATATGGTTTGGCACTTTATATGTAAAGTTCTAAATATATGTGTTTAAACTTATATTTGCCATGATTCAGGATAATCAGTATTCTTTCATTCAGACTGTCTGTTTCATTTTTTTGGGAAAATGCATATAAATTTTATTTATCTTACCTTTCAATTTTCAATTGACTTTTTTTCAAAATTGCAGGCTGTTAGGCTCGCGGGTGCAGAAAATGCTTCTATTTATTGCGTCATTCTTGGCGCGTGACTTTTTGGCACAAAAATTTCGTCATTTCCGGGGTCATAGTTGGCCAGTTTTTTTCACATTATTTCAGTCTCACTTTTTAGTTGCTTCTGGTTTTCTAGAGGCTTGTTTCATTTTGCATTTTTTCCCATTCCTGAAACTGCCATTTAAGGAATTTGATAATTTTGCTTTATATGTTGTTTTTTCTTTTACATATTGCAAGATGTCACTACCTTACCCTGGATCAGAATCTACTTCTGGAAAAGCGCTGCCTGATGTCGGTTCTACCAAAGCTAAGTGCATTTGTTGTAAACTTTTGGTAACTGTTCCTCCGGCTGTAGTTTGTGTTAGTTGTCATGATAAGCTATCCAACGCTGATAATATTTCCATTAGTAATAATCCATTACCTGTTGTTGTTCCTTCAACATCTAATGTTCAGGATGTTCCTGTTAATGTTAAAGAATTTGTTTCTAATTCTATTCGGAAGGCTCTGTCTGTTATTCCTCCTTCTAGTAAACGTAAGAGTTCTTTTAAAACTTCACATATTTCAGATGAATTTTTAAATGACCGCCATCATTCTGACTTATCTATTTCTGATAAGGATCTATCTGGTTCAGAAGATTCTACCTCAGATATTGACACTGATAAATCTTCATATTTGTTTAAGATGGAGTTTATTCGTTCTTTACTTAAAGAAGTGTTGATTGCTTTAGATATGGAGGAGTCTAGTCCTCTTGATATTAAAACTACTAAGCGTTTAAATTCAGTTTTTAAACCTCATGTAGTTATTCCAGAAGTTTTTCCAGTTCCTGATGCTATTTCAGAAGTAATTTCTAGGGAATGGAATAGTCTGGGTACTTAATTTACTCCTTCTCCAAGGTTTAAGAAATTGTACCCTTTGCCATCTGATAGATTAGAGTTTCTTTCATGTAATTAGCAAGAGTCCATGAGCTAGTGACGTATGGGATATACATTCCTACCAGGAGGGGCAAAGTTTCCCAAACCTCAAAATGCCTATAAATACACCCCTCACCACACCCACAATTCAATTCAGTTTTACAAACTTTGCCTCCCATGGAGGTGGTGAAGTAAGTTTGTGCTAGATTCTTCGTTGATATGTGCTTCGCAGCAGGCTGAAGCCCGGTTTTCCTCTGAGTTCTTCTCCTACCTCCCTTTTCAGATCGACGATATACTCTTATATACCATTACCTCTACTGATTCTCGTTTCAGTACTGGTTTGGCTATCTACTATATGTAGATGAGTGTCTTAGGGTAAGTAAGTCTTATTTTGTTTATGACACTCTAAGCTATGGTTGGGCACTTTATATGTAAAGTTCTAAATATATGTTTCTTTCATGTAATTAGCAAGAGTCCATGAGCTAGTGACGTATGGGATATACATTCCTACCAGGAGGGGCAAAGTTTCCCAAACCTCAAAATGCCTATAAATACACCCCTCACCACACCCACAATTCAGTTTTACAAACTTTGCCTCCGATGGAGGTGGTGAAGTAAGTTTGTGCTAGATTCTACGTTGATATGCGCTCCGCAGCAAGTTGGAGCCCGGTTTTCCTCTCAGCGTGCAGTGAATGTCAGAGGGATGTGAGGAGAGTATTGCCTATTTGAATGCAGTGATCTCCTTCTAAGGGGTCTATTTTCATAGGTTCTCTGTTATCGGTCGTAGAGATTCATCTCTTACCTCCCTTTTCAGATCGACGATATACTCTTATATATACCATTACCTCTGCTGATTCTCGTTTCAGTACTGGTTTGGCTATCTGCTATATGTAGATGAGTGTCCTGGGGTAAGTAAGTCTTATTTTCTGTGACACTCCAAGCTATGGTTGGGCACTTTGTTTATAAAGTTCTAAATATATGTATTCAAACATTTATTTGCCTTGACTCAGAATGTTCAACTTTCCTTATTTTCAGACAGTCAGTTTCATATTTGGGATAATGCATTTTGATTTGACCATTTTTTCTTACCTTAAAATTTGACTTTTTCCCTGTGGGCTGTTAGGCTCGCGGGGGCTGAAAATGCTTAATTTTATTGCGTCATTCTTGGCGCGGACTTTTTTGGCGCAAAAATTCTATTTCCGTTTCCGGCGTCATACGTGTCGCCGGAAGTTGCGTCATTCTTTGACGTTATTTCGCGCCAAAAATGTCAGCGTTCCGGATGTGGCGTCATTTTTGGCGCCAAAAAGCATTTAGGCGCCAAATAATGTGGGCGTCTTATTTGGCGCGAAAAAATATGGGCGTCACTTTTGTCTCCACATTATTTAAGTCTCATTTTTTATTGCTTCTGGTTGCTAGAAGCTTGTTCTTTGGCATTCTTTCCCATTCCTGAAACTGTCATTTAAGGAATTTGATCAATTTTGCTTTATATGTTGTTTTTTTCTCTTACATATTGCAAGATGTCTCACGTTGCATCTGAGCCAGAAGATACTACAGGAAAATCGCTGTCAAGTGCTGAATCTACCAAAGCTAAGTGTATCTGCTGTAAACTTTTGGTAGCTATTTCTCCAGCTGTTGTTTGTATTGATTGTCATGACAAACTTGTTAAAGCAGATAATATTTCCTTTAGTAAAGTACCATTGCCTGTTGCAGTTCCCTCAACATCTAAGGTGCAGAATGTTCCTGATAATATAAGAGATTTTGTTTCTGAATCCATAAAGAAGGCTATGTCTGTTATTTCTCCTTCTAGTAAACGTAAAAAATCTTTTAAAACTTCTCTCCCTACAGATGAATTTTTAAATGAACATCATCATTCTGATTCTGATGACTCCTCTGGTTCAGAGGATTCTGTCTCTGAGGTTGATGCTGATAAATCTTCATATTTATTTAAAATGGAATTTATTCGTTCTTTACTTAAAGAAGTTCTAATTGCTTTAGAAATAGAGGATTCTGGTCCTCTTGATACTAATTCTAAACGTTTAGATAAGGTATTTAAAGCTCCTGTGGTTATTCCAGAAGTTTTTCCTGTTCCTAATGCTATTTCTGCAGTAATTTCCAAAGAATGGGATAATTTGGGTAATTCATTTACTCCTTCTAAACGTTTTAAGCAATTATATCCTGTGCCGTCTGACAAATTAGAATTTTGGGACAAGATCCCTAAAGTTGATGGGGCTATTTCTACCCTTGCTAAACGTACTACTATTCCTACGTCAGATGGTACTTCGTTTAAGGATCCTCTAGATAGGAAAATTGAGTCCTTTCTAAGAAAAGCTTATCTGTGTTCAGGTAATCTTCTTAGACCTGCTATATCTTTGGCTGATGTTGCTGCAGCTTCAACTTTTTGGTTGGAAACTTTAGCGCAACAAGTAACACATCGTGATTCTCATGATATTATTATTCTTCTTCAGCATGCTAATAATTTTATCTGTGATGCCATTTTTGATATTATCAGAGTTGATGTCAGGTTTATGTCTCTAGCTATTTTAGCTAGAAGAGCTTTATGGCTTAAAACTTGGAATGCTGATATGGCTTCTAAATCAACTTTACTTTCCATTTCTTTCCAGGGTAACAAATTATTTGGTTCTCAGTTGGATTCCATTATTTCAACTGTTACTGGTGGGAAAGGAACTTTTTTACCACAGGATAAAAAATCTAAAGGTAAAAACAGGGCTAATAATCGTTTTCGTTCCTTTCGTTTCAACAAAGAACAAAAGCCTGATCCTTCATCCTCAGGAGCAGTTTCAGTTTGGAGACCATCTCCAGTCTGGAATAAATCCAAGCCAGCTAGAAAGGCAAAGCCTGCTTCTAAGTCCACATGAAGGTGCGGCCCTCATTCCAGCTCAGCTGGTAGGGGGCAGGTTACGTCTTTTCAAGGAAATTTGGATCAATTCTGTTCACAATCTTTGGATTCAGAGCATTGTTTCAGAAGGGTACAGAATTGGTTTCAAGTTGAGACCTCCTGCAAAGAGATTTTTTCTTTCCCGTGTCCCAGTAAATCCAGTAAAAGCTCAAGCATTTCTGAAATGTGTTTCAGATCTAGAGTTGACTGGAGTAATTATTCAGTTCCAGTTCCGGAACAGGGGATGGGGTTTTATTCAAATCTCTTCATTGTACCAAAGAAGGAGAATTCTTTCAGACCAGTTCTGGATCTAAAAATATTGAATCGTTATGTAAGGATACCAACGTTCAAGATGGTAACTGTAAGGACTATCTTACCTTTTGTTCAGCAAGGGAATTATATGTCCACAATAGATTTACAGGATGCATATCTGCATATTCCGATTCATCCAGATCATTATCAGTTCCTGAGATTCTCGTTTCTGGACAAGCATTACCAATTTGTGGCTCTGCCGTTTGGCCTAGCTACAGCTCCAAGAATTTTTACAAAGGTTCTCGGTGCCCTGCTGTCTGTAATCAGAGAACAGGGTATTGTGGTATTTCCTTATTTGGACGATATCTTGGTACTTGCTCAGTCTTTACATTTAGCAGAATCTCATACGAATCGACTTGTGTTGTTTCTTCAAGATCATGGTTGGAGGATCAATTTACCAAAAAGTTCTTTGATTCCTCAGACAAGGGTAACCTTTCTGGGTTTCCAGATGGATTCAGTGTCCATGACTCTGTCTTTAACAGACAAGAGACGTCTAAAGTTGATTACAGCTTGTCGAAACCTTCAGTCACAATCATTCCCTTCGGTAGCCTTATGCATGGAAATTCTAGGTCTTATGACTGCTGCATCGGACGCGATCCCCTTTGCTCGTTTTCACATGCGACCTCTTCAGCTCTGTATGCTGAAGCAATGGTGCAAGGATTACACGAAGATATCTCAATTAATATCTTTAAAACCGATTGTTCGACACTCTCTAACATGGTGGACAGATCACCATCGTTTAATTCAGGGGGCTTCTTTTGTGCTTCCGACCTGGACTGTAATTTCAACAGATGCAAGTCTCACAGGTTGGGGAGCTGTGTGGGGATCTCTGACGGCAGAAGGAGTTTGGGAATCTCAGGAGGTGAGATTACCGATCAATATTTTGGAACTCCGTGCAATTTTCAGAGCTCTTCAGTTTTGGCCTCTTCTGAAGAGAGAATCGTTCATTTGTTTTCAGACAGACAATGTCACAACTGTGGCATACATCAATCATCAAGGAGGGACTCACAGTCCTCTGGCTATGAAAGAAGTATCTCGAATCTTGGTTTGGGCGGAATCCAGCTCCTGTCTAATCTCTGCGGCTCATATCCCAGGTGTAGACAATTGGGAAGCGGATTATCTCAGTCGCCAAACGTTGCATCCGGGCGAATGGTCTCTTCACCCAGAGGTATTTCTTCAGATTGTTCAAATGTGGGAACTTCCAGAAATAGATCTGATGGCGTCCCATCTAAACAAGAAACTTCCCAGGTATCTGTCCAGATCCCGGGATCCTCAGGCGGAGGCAGTGGATGCATTATCACTTCCTTGGAAGTATCATCCTGCCTATATCTTTCCGCCTCTAGTTCTTCTTCCAAGAGTAATCTCCAAGATTTTGAAGGAATGCTCGTTTGTTCTGCTGGTAGCTCCGGCATGGCCTCACAGGTTTTGGTATGCGGATCTTGTCCGGATGGCCTCTTGCCAACCGTGGACTCTTCCGTTAAGACCAGACCTTCTGTCACAAGGCCCTTTTTTCCATCAGGATCTGAAATCCTTAAATTTAAAGGTATGGAGATTGAACGCTTGATTCTTGGTCAAAGAGGTTTCTCTGACTCCGTGATTAATACTATGTTACAGGCTCGTAAATCTGTATCTCGAGAGATATATTATAGAGTCTGGAAGACTTATATTTCTTGGTGTCTTTCTCATCATTTTTCTTGGCATTCTTTTAGAATACCGAGAATTTTACAGTTTCTTCAGGATGGTTTAGATAAGGGTTTGTCCGCAAGTTCTTTGAAAGGACAAATCTCTGCTCTTTCTGTTCTTTTTCACAGAAAGATTGCTATTCTTCCTGATATTCATTGTTTTGTACAAGCTTTGGTTCGTATAAAACCTGTCATTAAGTCAATTTCTCCTCCTTGGAGTTTGAATTTGGTTCTGGGAGCTCTTCAAGCTCCTCCGTTTGAACCTATGCATTCATTGGACATTAAATTACTTTCTTGGAAAGTTTTGTTCCTTTTGGCCATCTCTTCTGCTAGAAGAGTTTCTGAATTATCTGCTCTTTCTTGTGAGTCTCCTTTTCTGATTTTTCATCAGGATAAGGCGGTGTTGCGAACTTCTTTTGAATTTTTACCTAAAGTTGTGAATTCCAACAACATTAGTAGAGAAATTGTGGTTCCTTCATTATGTCCTAATCCTAAGAATTCTAAGGAGAAATCGTTGCATTCTTTGGATGTTGTTAGAGCTTTGAAATATTATGTTGAAGCTACGAAATCTTTCCGTAAGACTTCTAGTCTATTTGTTATCTTTTCCGGTTCTAGGAAAGGCCAGAAAGCTTCTGCCATTTCTTTGGCATCTTGGTTGAAATCTTTAATTCATCTTGCCTATGTTGAGTCGGGTAAAATTCCGCCTCAGAGAATTACAGCTCATTCTACTAGGTCAGTATCTACTTCCTGGGCGTTTAGGAATGAAGCTTCGGTTGACCAGATCTGCAAAGCAGCAACCTGGTCCTCTTTGCATACTTTTACTAAATTCTACCATTTTGATGTATTTTCTTCTTCTGAAGCAGTTTTTGGTAGAAAAGTACTTCAGGCAGCGGTTTCAGTTTGAATCTTCTGCTTATGTTTTTCGTTAAACTTTATTTTGGGTGTGGATTATTTTCAGCAGGAATTGGCTGTCTTTATTTTATCCCTCCCTCTCTAGTGACTCTTGTGTGGAAAGATCCACATCTTGGGTAGTCATTATCCCATACGTCACTAGCTCATGGACTCTTGCTAATTACATGAAAGAAAACATAATTTATGTAAGAACTTACCTGATAAATTCATTTCTTTCATATTAGCAAGAGTCCATGAGGCCCGCCCTTTTTTTGTGGTGGTTATGATTTTGTATAAAGCACAATTATTCCAATTCCTTATTTTATATGCTTTCGCACTTTTTTATCACCCCACTTCTTGGCTATTCGTTAAACTGAATTGTGGGTGTGGTGAGGGGTGTATTTATAGGCATTTTGAGGTTTGGGAAACTTTGCCCCTCCTGGTAGGAATGTATATCCCATACGTCACTAGCTCATGGACTCTTGCTAATATGAAAGAAATGAATTTATCAGGTAAGTTCTTACATAAATTATGTTTTTAAACTTATATTTGCCATGATTCAGGATAATCAGTATTCCTTCTTTCAGACTGTCAGTTTCATTTTTTGGGAAAATGAATATGAATAAATATTTTTTCTTACCTTGAAAAATTTCAATTTGACTTTTTTTCTTGTGGGCTGTTAGGCTTGCGGGTGCAGAAAATGCTTCAATTTATTGCGACCTTTTTTTTGGCGCAAAATTTTGTCATTTCCGGCGTCATAGTTGACACCGGAAGTTTTCACATGGTTGCGTCATTTTTTGACGCATGTGTGTTACAGACGTTTTTCGCACCAAAAATGTGGGCGTCATTTTTGGCGCCAAAAAATGTGGGTGTCATACTTGGCGCCAAATAATATGGGCGTCATACTTGGCACATTATTTCAGTCTCACTTTTTTCTTGCTTCTGGTTGCTAGAGGCTTGTTTGTTTTGCATTTTTTCCCATTCCTGAAACTGTCATTTAAGGAATTTGATAATTTTGCTTTATATGTTGTTTTTTCTATTACATATTGCAAGATGTCACAACCTGACCCTGGATCAGAATCTACTTCTGGAAAGACGCTGCCTGATGTTGGTTCTACCACAGCTAAGTGCATTTGTTGTAAACTTTTGGTAACTGTTCCTCCGGCAGTAGTTTGTGTTAGTTGTCATGATAAACTTTCTAACGCAGATAATGTCTCCATTAATAATAATCCATTACCTGTTGTTTTTCCTTCAACATCTAATGTTCAGGATGTTCCTGTTAATGTAAGAGAATTTGTTTCTAATTCTATTCGGAAGGCTCTATCTGTTATTCCTCCTTCCAGTAAACGTAAAAGGTCTTCTAAAACTTCTCATATTTCAGATGAATTTTTAAATGACCGCCATCATTCTGACTTATCTATTTCTGATGGGGATCTATCTGGTTCAGAAGATTCTGCCTCAGATATTGACACTGATAAATCTTCATATTTGTTTAAGATGGAGTTTATTCGTTCTTTACTTAAAGAAGTGTTGATTGCATTAGATATGGAGGAGTCTAGTCCTCTTGATATTAAATCTAATGAGCGTTTAAATTCAGTTTTTAAACCTCATGTAGTTATTCCAGAAGTTTTTCCAGTTCCTGATGCTATTTCAGAAGTAATTTCTATGGAATGGAATAGTCTGGGTACTTCATTTACTCCTTCTCCAAGGTTTAAGAAATTGTACCCTTTGCCATCTGATAGATTAGAGTTTTGGGAAAAAATCCCCAAAGTTGATGGGGCTATTTCTACTCTTGCTAAACGTACTACTATTCCTACGGCAGATAGTACTTCTTTTAAGGATCCTTTAGATAGGAAGCTTGAATCCTTTCTAAGGAAGGCTTATTTATGTTAAGGTAATCTTCTTAGACCTGCTATTTCTTTGGCTGATGTTGCTGCAGTTTCCACTTTCTGGTTGGAGGCTTTAGCGCAACAAGTGTCAGACCATAATGCTTATAGCATTATTTAACTTCTTCAACATGCTAATAACTTTGTTTGTGATGCCATTTTTGATATCATTAGAATTGATGTCAGGTATATGTCTTTAGCTATTTTAGCTTGAAGAGCTTTATGGCTTAAATCTTGGAATGCAGATATGACTTTTAAGTCAAGTTTGCTTTCTCTTTCTTTCCAAGGTAATAAATTATTTGGTTCACAGTTGGATTCAATAATTTCAACTGTTACTGGGGGGAAGGGTGCCTTTTTGCCTCAGGACAAAAAATCTAAAGGTAAATATAGGGCTACTAATCGTTTTCGTTCCTTTCGTCAGAATAAGGAACAGAAGCCTGACCCTTCCCCTAAAGGAACAGTTTCCGTTTGGAAACCTTCTCCAGTCTGGAATAAATTCAAGCCTTTTAGAAAGTCAAAACCAGCTCCTAAATCCATATGAAGGTGCGGCCCTCATTCCAGCACAGCTGGTAGGGGGCAGGTTACGATTTTTCAAAGATGTTTGGATCAATTCGATTCACAGTCTTTGGATTCAGAACATTGTTTCACAAGGGTACAGAATAGGTTTCACGGTAAGGCCGCCTGTGAGAAGATTTTTTCTCTCACGCATTCCAGTTAAACCCAGTAAAGGCTCAGGCGTTTCTGAAATTTGTTTCAGACCTAGAGTCGGCTGGGGTAATTGTGCCGGTTCCAGTTCTGGAACAGGGTCTGGGGTTTTACTCAAATCTGTTCATTGTACCAAAGAAGGAGAATTCCTTCAGACCAGTTCTGGATCTAAAAATATTGAATCGTTATGTAAGGATACCAACATTCAAAATGGTGACTATAAGGACTATTCTGCCTTTTGTTCAGCAAGGGCATTATATGTCTACAATAGACTTACAGGATGCATATCTTCATATTCCAATTCATCCAGATCACTATCAGTTCCTGAGATTCTCTTTTCTAGACAAGCATTACCAGTTTGTTGCTCTTCCTTTTGGCCTATCAACAGCTCCAAGGATCTTTTCAAAGGTTCTCGGTGCCCTTCTCTCTGTAATCAGAGAACAGGGTATTGCGGTATTTCCTTATTTGGACAATATCTTGGTACTTGCTCAGTCTTTACATTCTGCAGAATCTCATACAAATCAACTTGTGTTGTTTCTTCAAAGTCATGGTTGGAGGATCAATTTACCAAAGAGTTCCTTGATTCTTCAGACAAGGGTAACCTTTTTGGGTTTCCAAATAGATTCAGTGTCCATGACTTTGTCTCTAACAGAAAAGAGACGTCTGAAATTAGTTTCAGCTTGTCGAAACCTTCAGTCTCAATCGTTCCCTTCGGTAGCTTTGTGCTTGGAAATTCTAGGTCTCATGACTGCTGCATCGGACGCGATCCCTTTTGCTCGTTTTCACATGAGACCTCTTCAGCTTTGTATGCTGAACCAATAATGCAGGGATTATACAAATATATCACAATTAATATCCTTAAATCCAAATGTTCGATCTTCTCTGACTTGGTGGTTGTATCACCATCGTTTAATTCAAGGGGCCTCTCTTGTTCGTTCAACCTGGACTGTGATCTCAACAGATGCGAGTCTTTCAGGTTGGGGAGCTGTATGGGGATCTCTGACAGCGCAGGGGGTTTGGGAATCTCAGGAGGCGAGATTACTAGTCAACATTTTGGAACTCCGTGTGATTTTCAGAGCTCTTCAGTTCTGGCCTCTTCTGGAGAGAGAATCGTTTATTTGTTTTCAGACAGACAATGTCACTACCGTGGCATATGTCAATCATCAAGGGGGGACTCACAGTCCTCAGGCTTTGAAAGAAGTATCTCAGATACTTGTATGGGCGGAATCCAGCTCCTGTCTAATTTCTGCGGTTCACATCCCAGGTATAGACAATTGGGAAGCGGATTATCTCAGTCGCTAGACATTACATCCGGGCGAATGGTCTCTTCACCAAGAGGTATTTCTTCAGATTGTTCAAATCTGGGGGCTTCCAGAAATAGATCTGATGGCCTCTCATCTAAACAAGAAACTTCCCAGGCATCTGTCCAGATCCAGGGATCCTCAGGCGGAAGCATTGGATGCGTTGTCACTTCCTTGGAATTATCAACCTGCTTATATCTTTCCGCCTCTAGTTCTTCTTCCAAGAGTGATTTACAAAATCCTAATGGAGCGTTCGTTTGTACTGCTGGTGGCTCCAGCATGGCCACACAGGTTTTGGTATGCGGATCTCGTTCGGATGGCAAGTTTCCAACCTTGGACACTTCCGTTAAGGCCAGATCTTCTGTCTCAAGGCCCATTTCTTTCATGTAATTAACAAGAGTCCATGAGCTAGTGACGTATGGGATATACATTCCTACCAGGAGGGGCAAAGTTTCCCAAACCTTAAAATGCCTATAAATACACCCCTCACCACACCCACAAATCAGTTTTACAAACTTTGCCTCCAAGGGAGGTGGTGAAGTAAGTTTGTGCTAGATTCTACGTTGATATGCGCTCCGCAGCAAGTTGGAGCCCGGTTTTCCTCTCAGCGTGCAGTGAATGTCAGAGGGATGTGAAGAGAGTATTGCCTATTGAATGCAGTGATCTCCTTCTACGGGGTCTATTTCATAAGGTTCTCTGTTATCGGTCGTAGAGATTCATCTCTTACCTCCCTTTTCAGATCGACGATATACTCTTATATTTACCATTACCTCTACTGATTCTCGTTTCAGTACTGGTTTGGCTTTCTACAAACATGTAGATGAGTGTCCTGGGGTAAGTAAGTCTTATTTTCTGTGACACTCTAAGCTATGGTTGGGCACTTTATTTATAAAGTTCTAAATATATGTATTCAAACATTTATTTGCCTTGACTCAGAATGTTCAACTTTCCTTATTTTCAGACAGTCAGTTTCATATTTGGGATTATGCATTGATTTATCATATTTTTCTTACCTCAAAAATTTGACTTTTTTCCCTGTGGGCTGTTAGGCTCGCGGGGGCTGAAAATGCTTCATTTTATTGCGTCATTCTTGGCGCGGACTTTTTTGGCGCAAAAATTCTTTTCCGTTTCCGGCGTCATACGTGTCGCCGGAAGTTACGTCATTTTTTGACGTTATTTTGCGCCAAAAATGTCGGCGTTCCGGATGTGGCGTCATTTTTGGCGCCAAAAGCATTTAGGCGCCAAATAATGTGGGCGTCTTATTTGGCGCTAAAAAATATGGGCGTCGCTTTTGTCTCCACATTATTTCAGTCTCATTTTTCATTTGCTTCTGGTTGCTAGAAGCTTGATATTTGGCATTCTTTCCCATTCCTGAAACTGTCTTATAAGGAATTTGATCTATTTTGCTTTATATGTTGTTTTTTCTCTTACATATTGCAAGATGTCTCACGTTGCATCTGAGCCAGAAGATACTACAGGAAAATCACTGCCTGCTGGATCTACCAAAGCTAAGTGTATCTGCTGTAAATTTTTGGTAGCTATTCCTCCAGCTGTTGTTTGTAATAATTGTCATGACAAACTTGTTAAAGCAGATAATATTTCCTTTAGTAATGTACCATTGCCTGTTGCAGTTCCCTCAACATCTAAGGTGCAGAATGTTCCTGATAACATAAGAGATTTTGTTTCTGAATCCATAAAGAAGGCTTTGTCTGTTATTTCTCCTTCTAGTAAACGTAAAAAGTCTTTTAAATCTTCTCTCTCTACAGATGAATTTTTAAATGAACACCATCATTCTGATTCTTTGGACTCTTCTGGTTCAGAGGATTCTATCTCAGAGATTGATGCTGATAAATCTTCATATTTATTTAAGATGGAATTTATTCGCTCTTTACTTAAAGAAGTACTAATTGCTTTAGAAATAGAGGATTCTAGTCCTCTTGATACTAATTCTATACGTTTGGATAAGGTTTTTAAAGCTCCTGTGGTTATTCCAGAAGTTTTTCCTGTTCCTAATGCTATTTCTGCAGTGATTTCCAAAGAATGGGATAAATTGGGTAATTCATTTACTCCTTCTAAACGTTTTAAGCAATTATATCCTGTTCCGCCTGACAGGTTAGAATTTTGGGACAAAATCCCTAAAGTTGATGGGGCTATTTCTACTCTTGCTAAACGTACTACCATTCCTACGTCAGATGGTACCTCGTTTAAGGATCCTTTAGATAGAAAAAATTGAATCTTTTCTAAGAAAAGCTTATCTGTGTTCAGGTAATCTTCTTAGACCTGCTATATCATTGGCTGATGTTGCTGCAGCTTCAACTTTTTGGTTGGAAACCCTAGCGCAACAAGTAGCAGATCGTGATTCTCATGATATTATTATTCTTCTCCAGCATGCTAATAATTTTATCTGTGATGCCATTTTTGATATTATTAGAGTTGATGTTAGGTTTATGTCTCTGGCTATCTTAGCCAGAAGAGCTTTATGGCTTAAGACTTGGAATGCTGATATGGCTTCTAAATCAACTCTACTTTCCATTTCTTTCCAGGGAAACAAATTATTTGGTTCTCAGTTGGATTCTATTATTTCAACTGTTACTGGTGGGAAAGGAACTTTTTTACCACAGGATAAAAAATCTAAAGGTAAAAACAGGGCTAACAATCGTTTTCGTTCCTTTCGTTTCAACAAAGAACAAAAGCCTGATCCTTCGTCCTCAGGAGCAGTTTCAGTTTGGAAACCATCTCCAGTCTGGAATAAATCCAAGCCTGCTAGAAAGGCAAAGCCTGCTTCTAAGTTCACATGAAGGTACGGCCCTCATTCCAGTTCAGCTGGTAGGGGGCAGGTTACGTTTTTTCAAAGAAATTTGGATCAATTCTGTTCACAATCTTTGGATTCAGAACATTGTTTCAGAAGGGTACAGAATTGGTTTCAAGATGAGACCTCCTGCAAAGAGATTTTTTCTTTCCCGTGTCCCAGTAAATCCAGTGAAAGCTCAAGCATTTCTGAATTGTGTTTCAGATCTAGAGTTGGCTGGAGTAATTATGCCAGTTCCAGTTCCGGAACAGGGGATGGGGTTTTATTCAAATCTCTTCATTGTACCAAAGAAGGAGAATTCCTTCAGACCAGTTCTGGATCTAAAATTATTGAATCGTTATGTAAGGATACCAACGTTCAAGATGGTAACTGTAAGGACTATATTGCCTTTTGTTCAGCAAGGGAATTATATGTCCACAATAGATTTACAGGATGCATATCTGCATATTCCGATTCATCCAGATCATTTTCAGTTCCTGAGATTCTCTTTTCTAGACAAGCATTACCAATTTGTGGCTCTACCGTTTGGCCTTGCTACAGCTCCAAGAATTTTCACAAAGATTCTCGGTGCCCTTCTGTCTGTAATCAGAGAACAGGGTATTGTGGTATTTCCTTATTTGGACGATATCTTGGTACTTGCTCAGTCTTTACATTAGCAGAGTCTCATACGAATCGACTTGTGTTGTTTCTTCAAGATCATGGTTTTAGGATCAATTTACCAAAAAGTTCTTTGATTCCTCAAACAAGGGTAACCTTTCTGGGTTTCCAGATAGATTCAGTGTCCATGACTCTGTCTTTAACAGACAAGAGACGTCTAAAATTGATTACAGCTTGTCGAAACCTTCAGTCTCAATCATTCCCTTCGGTAGCCTTATGCATGGAAATTCTAGGTCTTATGACTGCTGCATCGGACGCGATCCCCTTTGCTCGTTTTCACATGCGACCTCTTCAGCTCTGTATGCTGAACCAATGGTGCAGGGATTACACGAAGATATATCAATTAATATCTTTAAAACCGATTGTTCGACACTCTCTAACATGGTGGACAGATCACCATCGTTTAATTCAGGGGGCTTCTTTTGTTCTTCCGACCTGGACTGTAATTTCAACAGTTGCAAGTCTCACAGGTTGGGGAGCTGTGTGGGGATCTCTGACGGCACAGGGAGTTTGGGAATCTCAGGAGGTGAGATTACCGATCAATATTTTGGAACTCCGTGCAATTTTCAGAGCTCTTCAGTTTTGGCCTCTTCTGAAGAGAGAATCGTTCATTTGTTTTCAGACAGACAATGTCACAACTGTGGCATACATCAATCATCAAGGAGGGACTCACAGTCCTCTGGCTATGAAAGAAGTATCTCGAATTTTGGTTTGGGCGGAATCCAGCTCCTGTCTAATCTCTGCGGTTCATATCCCAGGTGTAGACAATTGGGAAGCGGATTATCTCAGTCGCCAAACGTTGCATCCGGGCGAATGGTCTCTTCACCCAGAGGTATTTCTTCAGATTGTTCAAATGTGGGGGCTTCCAGAGATAGATCTGATGGCCTCTCATCTAAACAAGAAACTTCCCAGGTATCTGTCCAGATCCCGGGATCCTCAGGCGGAGGCAGTGGATGCATTATCACTTCCTTGGAAGTATCATCCTGCCTATATCTTTCCGCCTCTAGTTCTTCTTCCAAGAGTAATCTCCAAGATTCTGAGGGAATGCTCGTTTGTTCTGCTAATAGCTCCGGCATGGCCTCACAGGTTTTGGTATGCGGATCTTGTCCGGATGGCATCTTGCCAACCATGGACTCTTCCGTTAAGACCAGACCTTCTGTCGCAAGGTCCTTTTTTCCATCCGGATCTGAAATCCTTAAATTTAAAGGTATGGAGATTGAACGCTTGATTCTTAGTCAAAGAGGTTTCTCTGACTCTGTGATTGATACTATGTTACAGGCTCGTAAATCTGTATCTAGAGAGATATATTATAGAGTCTGGAAGACTTATATTTCTTGGTGTCTTACTCATCATTTTTCTTGGTATTCTTTTAGAATTCCGAGAATATTACAATTTCTTCAGGATGGTTTAGATGAGGGTTTGTCCGCAAGTTCCTTGAAAGGACAAATCTCTGCTCTTTCTGTTCTTTTTCACAGAAAGATTGCTATTCTTCCTGATATTCATTGTTTTGTACAAGCTTTGGTTCGTATAAAACCTGTCATTAAGTCAATTTCTCCTCCATGGAGTTTGAATTTGGTTCTGGGAGCTCTTCAAGCTCCTCCGTTTGAACCTATGCATTCATTGGACATTAAATTACTTTCTTGGAAAGTTTTGTTCCTTTTGGCCATCTCTTCTGCCAGAAGAGTTTCTGAATTATCTACTCTTTCTTGTGAGTCTCCTTTTCTGATTTTTCATCAGGATAAGGCGGTGTTGCGAACTTCTTTTGAATTTTTACCTAAGGTTGTGAATTCCAACAACATTAGTAGAGAAATCGTGGTTCCTTCATTATGTCCTAATCCTAAGAATTCTAAGGAAAAATCGTTACATTCTTTGGATGTTGTTAGAGCTTTGAAATATTATGTTGAAGCTACTAAATCTTTCCGAAAGACTTCTAGTCTATTTGTCATCTTTTCTGGTTCTAGAAAAGGCCAGAAAGCTTCTGCCATTTCTTTGGCATCCTGGTTGAAATCTTTAATTCATCTTGCCTATGTTAATCGGGTAAGACTCCGCCTCAGCGGATTACAGCTCATTCTACTAGGTCAGTTTCTACTTCCTGGGCGTTTAGGAATGAAGCTTCAGTTGATCAGATTTGCAAAGCAGCGACTTGGTCCTCTTTGCATACTTTTACTAAATTCTACCATTTTGATGTATTCTCTTCTTCTGAAGCAGTTTTTGGTAGAAAGGTACTTCAGGCAGTGGTTTCGGTTTGAATCTTCTGCTTATGTTTTTCATTAAACTTTATTTTGGGTGTGGATTATTTTGAGCAGGAATTGGCTGTCTTTATTTTATCCCTCCCTCTCTAGTGACTCTTGTGTGGAAAGATCCACATCTTGGGTATTCATTATCCCATACGTCACTAGCTCATGGACTCTTGTTAATTACATGAAAGAAAACATAATTTATGTAAGAACTTACCTGATAAATTCATTTCTTTCATATTAGCAAGAGTCCATGAGGCCCACCCTTTTTTGTGGTGGTTATGATTTTTTTGTATAAAGCACAATTATTCCAATTCCTTATTTTATATGCTTCGCACTTTTTTTCTTATCACCCCACTTCTTGGCTATTCGTTAAACTGATTTGTGGGTGTGGTGAGGGGTGTATTTATAGGCATTTTAAGGTTTGGGAAACTTTGCCCCTCCTGGTAGGAATGTATATCCCATACGTCACTAGCTCATGGACTCTTGTTAATATGAAAGAAATGAATTTATCAGGTAAGTTCTTACATAAATTATGTTTTTTCCATCAGGATCTCAAATCATTAAATTTGAAGGTATGGAGATTGAACGCTTAATTCTTAGTCATAGAGGTTTCTCTGACTCAGTGATTAATACTATGATACAGGCTCGTAAGTCTGTGTCTAGAAAGATCTATAACCGAGTCTGGAAGACTTATATTTCTTTCATGTAATTAGCAAGAGTCCATGAGCTAGTGACGTATGGGATATACATTCCTACCAGGAGGGGCAAAGTTTCCCAAACCTTAAAATGCCTATAAATACACCCCTCACCACACCCACAATTCAGTTTTACAAACTTTGCCTCCTGTGGAGGTGGTGAAGTAAGTTTGTGCTTAAGATTCTTCGTTGATATGCGCTTCGCAACAGGTTGAAGCCCGGTTTTCCTCTCAGAGTGCAGTGAATGTCAGAGGGATGTGAAGAGAGTATTGCCTATTTGAATACAATGGTCTACCTCTAGGGGATCTATTTCATAGGTTCTCTGTTATCGGTCGTAGAGATTTCTTCTCCTACCTCCCTTTTCAGATTGACGATATACTCTTATATACCATTACCTCTACTGATTCTCGTTTCAGTACTGGTTTGGCTATCTACTACATGTAGAGGAGTGTCCTGGGGTAAGTAAGTCATATTTTTTGGGACACTCTGCGCTATGGCTGGGCACTTTATATATAAAGTTCTAAATATATGTCTATAAACTTATATTTGCCTTGATTCAGGATAATCAGTATTCCTTTTCTTTACAGACTGTCAGTTTCATTATTGGGATAATGCATTCAATTATTTTTTCTTACCTTGAAAAATTTCATTTTGCCATTTTTTCCTGCATGCTGTTAGGCTCGCGGGGGCAGAAAAAGTTTTGTTTTTATTGCGTCATTTTTGGCGCTAAAATTTTTTGTCATTTCCGGTGACGTAAATTACGCCGGAAGTTGTATTCTGTTACGCATGCGTATTCAGACATTTTTTTGCGCCAAAAAAATGTGGGCGTCTTTTTTACTCACATTATTTAAACATTGTTTTTTCATTGCTTCTGGTTTCAGTAGCTTATTTTTTTGCATTTTTTCCCATTCCTGAAACTGTCATTTAAAGAATTTGATAATTTTGCGTTATATGTTGTTTTTTTCTATTACATATTGCAAGATGTCTCATCCTGACCCTGGATCAAAATCCCCTAATGGACAGACGCTGCCTGATGCTGGTTCTACCAAAGTTAAGTGCATATGTTGTAAACTTGTGGTAACTGTTCCTCCAGCCGTAGTTTGTGAAAGCTGTCATGATAAACTTTCCAAAGCTGATTGTATTTCCATTAGTAATAATCCTTTACCTGTTGTTGTTCCTTCAACATCTACTGTTCAGGATGTTCCTGTTAATATAAAAGAATTTGTTTCTGATTCTATTAGGAAGGCTCTGTCTGTTATTCCTCCTTCCAATAAATGTAAAAGGTCTTTCAAAACTTCTCACATTTCAGATGAATTTTTAGGTAAACGTCATCATTCTGACTGATCTGTTTCTGATGATGTTTTTTCTGGTTCAGAGGATTCTACTTCAGATATTGATACTGATAAATCTTCATATTTATTTAAGATGGAGTATATTCGTTCATTACTTAAAGAAGTTTTGATTGCTTTAGATATGGAGGAATCCAGTCCTCTTGATACTAAAACTGCTAAACGTTTAAATTCGGTTTATAAACCTCATGTACTAATTCCGGAAGTTTTTCCAGTTCCTGATGCTATCTCAGATGTGATTGCTAGGGAGTGGGATAGTCTGGGTACTTCATTTACTCCTTCTCCAAGGTTTAAGAAATTGTACCCTGTGCCATCTGATAGATTGGAATTTTGGGATAAAGTCCCTAAAGTCGATGGGGTTATCTCTACTCTAGCCAAACGAACTGCTATTCCTACGGCAGATAGCACTTCGTTTAAAGATCCTTTAGATAGGAAAATTGAATCTTTTTTAAGAAAAGCTTATTTATGTTCAGGTAATCTACTTAGACCTGCTATCTCTTTGGCTGATGTTGCTGCAGCTTCAACTTTCTGGTTGGAGACTTTAGCGCAACAAGTGACAGATCATAATACATATAGCATTGTTAAACTTCTTCAACACGCTAATAACTTTGTCTGTGATGCCATTTTTGATAACATTAGAGTTGATGTCCGGTATATGTCTTTAGCTATTTTAGCTAGACGAGCTTTATGGCTTAAATCCTGGAATGTAGATATGACTTCTAAGTCAACTTTGCTTTCTCTCTCTTTCCAAGGTAATAAATTGTTTGGTTCTCAGTTGGATTCTATAATTTCAACTGTTACTGGAGGGAAGGGTGCCTTTTTGCCTCAGGGCAAAAAATTCAAAGGTAATTACAGGGCTGCTAATCGTTTTCGTTCTTTTCGTCAGAATAAGGAGCAGAAGCCTGATCCTTCCCCTATAGGAACAGTTTCCGGTTGGAAACCTAATCCAGTCTGGAATAAATCCAAGCCTTCCAGAAAGTCTAAACCAGCCCCTAAATCCGCATGAAGGTGCGGCCCTCATTCCAGCGCAGCTGGTAGGGGGCAGGTTACGATTTTTCAAAGATGTTTGGATCAATTCAGTTCACAATCTTTGGATTCAGAACATGGTTTCACAAGGGTACAGAATAGGTTTCAAAGTAAGACCGCCTGTGAGAAGATTCTTTCTCTCACGCATTCCAGTCAATCCAGTAAAGGCTCAGGCGTTTCTGAAATGTGTTTCAGACCTAGAGTTAGCTGGGGTAATTATACCAGTTCCAGTTCTGGAACAGGGTCTGGGGTTTTATTCAAATCTATTCATTGTACCAAAGAAAGAGAATTCTTTCAGACCGGTTCTGGATCTAAAAATATTGAATCGTTATGTAAGGATACCAACGTTCAAAATGGGGACTATGAGGACTATTCTGCCTTTTGTTCAGCAAGGGCATTATATGTCTACAATAGACTTACAGGATGCATACCTGCATATTCCAATTCATCCAGATCACTATCAGTTTCTGAGATTCTCTTTTCTAGACAAGCATTACCAGTTTATTGCTCTTCCATTTGGCTTAGCAACAGCTCTAAGGATCTTTTCAAAGGTTCTCGGTGCCCTTCTCTCTGTAATCAGAGAACTGGGTATTGCGGTATTTCCTTATTTGGACGATATCTTGGTACTTGCTCAGTCTTCACATTCTGCAGAATCTCATACAATCAACTTGTGTTGTTTCTTCAAAGTCATAGTTGGAGGATCAATTTACCAAAGAGTTCCTTGATTCCTAAGACAAAAGTAACCTTTTTAGGTTTCCAAATAGATTCAGTGTCCATGACTTTGTCTCTGACAGAAAAGAGATGTCTGAAATTGGTTTCAGCCTGTCGAAGCCTTCAGTCTCAATTGTTCCCTTCGGTAGCATTATGCATGGAAATTTTAGGTCTCATGACTGCTGCATCGGACGCGATCCCTTTCTTTCATGTAATTAGCAAGAGTCCATGAGCTAGTGACGTATGGGATATACATTCCTACCAGGAGGGGCAAAGTTTCCCAAACCTCAAAATGCCTATAAATACACCCCTTACCACACCCACAAATCAGTTTTACAAACTTTGCCTCCTATGGAGGTGGTGAAGTAAGTTTGTGCTAGATTCTACGTTGATATGCGCTCCGCAGCAGGTTGGAGCCCTGTTTTCCTCTCGGCGTGCAGTGAATGTCAGAGGGATGTGAGGAGAGTATTGCCTATTTGAATGCAGTGATCTCCTTCTACGGGGTCTATTTCATAGGTTCTCTGTTATCGGTCGTAGAGATTCATCTCTTACCTCCCTTTTCAGATCAACGATATACTCTTATATATACCATTACCTCTACTGATTCTCGTTTCAGTACTGGTTTGGCTTTCTACTACTTGTAGATGAGTGTCCTGGGGTAAGTAAGTCCTATTTTCTGTGACACTCTAAGCTATGGTTGGGCACTTTTATATAAAGTTCTAAATATATGTGTTCAAACATTTATTTGCCTTGACTCAGGATGTTCAACATTCCTTATTTCAGACAGTCAGTTTCATATTTGGGATAATGCATATGAATTAATCAATTTTTTTCTTACCTTAAAATTTGACTTTTTCCCTGTGGGCTATTAGGCTCGCGGGGGCTGAAAATGCTTCATTTTATTGCGTCATTCTTGGCGCGGACCTTTTTGGTGTAAATTTTTTTTTCTGTTTCCGGCGTCATACGTGTCGCCGGAAGTTGCGTCATTTTTTTGACGTTTTTTTGCGCCAAAAGTGTCGTCGTTCCGGATGTGGTGTCATTATTGTTTTTATAGCAAAATAGTATTTATTTTCCTTTATATAGTTGTATCTTATTTTTGGAAAATTATTTAGTATCAGGTACTTTTCTTGGTCCTGTGATATTGCAATTGCTTCATTTTTTCTGTTTACTTTAAGATCAAGTATCAGATCATGATTTATTTTAGCATTGTTAAGGGACAACATTTACTAGACTAGGTGCCGTTGCATTTGTCTTGTTGTTTTGCATTTTGCAAGTCCTCTGTTTTGACTGGTCCTTTAAACTGGACTATCATGCTAATGATTTCATTTGTGTCTTCATTTTATTGAATATATTCGCAAATGAGGGTTAATCTATGTCTTTAGCTATTTTAGCTAGAAGAATTCTGTGACTTTTTAAAAAAAAGAAAAAAAAAGAAAATCCATATTTCTTTTGTTCTAAGATAATCAATTATAATTGGATTCAATTCTTAACTGTTACTATGGGCTTCAAGATTGAGTTGTAAGACTAAAACTTTAAGCTTATACTAGTTTGGTTGTTCTTATTAAGGAACGAATCCTGAGTTCTTTCCCAAGTAACATGTTTTTAATTGGGGTTCGAAATTAGCTCCCTAATGTTGCGATGCACGTGCCGTATTCCAGCTTGGCTGGTAAGGGGCAGGTTAAGACTTCTTTGAAATTTATTTGGTTCTATTTTGTCCAAATTTCTTTGATTTTATTCCAGTAAGGCTAACACTTTCTTTCAGTGTGTTTCTGTCCTATATATTTTGGATACTGTTGAGGCATGGCTGGGTACCCATGGGGTTCAAGCGCTGCTCAGACCTGGAATCTTCTGGGGTTTTTATTCCAGTTCCTTTTCTAGGAACTGGGTTTTGGAGTTTTATTCAAACTATTTTGCCTTTTTGTGGTCATTGATAGCATTATTTGTTTTCTTTAGATACAATAAATGCGTATTCTTCATTTTTCTGTTTTCATTCAGATTATTTCCTGAGGATGCGGATTCTCATATGTTTCACTTGCTCTTCAGGACATAGTTAGAGGATCTTTTTTCAAAAGCTCTTGATTCCTCACGCAAGGGTCACCTTTTTTTTTAGGTTTCCAGATGGTTTATGTCACTATCTTTGTCTCTATCAGACAAGGGAAAATTTGTTTTGGGTTCCGTCTGTCGGTACCTTTAGTCTCTATTATTTCCTTCAGTTGCTATATATGCATAGAAGTTTTAACAGCATTGGATTCAATTCCCTTTGCTCATTTTCAATGGAAAGATCCTTTCCAGCTTTTTATGAGTGTTGTTTCTTCAAGAACATGGTTGGAGGATCAATTAACCAAAAAGTTTGTTGATTCCTCAGACAAGAGTAACCTTTTTTAGATTTCCGGATAGATTCAGTGTCCATGACTCTGTCTCTGTTGGACAGGAGACGTCTGAAATTGGTTTCAGCTTATCGAAACCTTCAGTCTCAATCATTCCCTTCGGTAGCCTTATGCATGGAAATTCTAGGTTTTTATGACTGCTGCATTGGACGTGTTCCCCTTTGCTCATTTTCACATGCGACCTCTTCAGCTCTGTATGCTGAACCAGTGGTGCCGGGATTATACAAAGATATCTCATGTAATATCTTTAAAACTGATTGTTCGACACCCTCTGACGTGGTACAGACCACCATCGTTTAGTTCAGGGGGCTTCTTTTTTTCTTCCAACCTGGACTGTGATCTCAACAGATGCAAGTCTGACAGGTTGGGGAGCTGTATGGGGGTTTCTGACAGCACAAGGGGTTTGAGAAATCTCAGGAGGTGAGATTACCAATCAATATTTTGGAACTCTGTGCAATTTTCAGAAGCTCTTCAGTCATGGCCTCTTCTAAAGAGAGAATCGTTCATTTGTTTTCAGACAGACAATGTCACAACTGTGGCATATATCAATCATCAAGGAGGGACTCACAGTCCTCTGGCTATGAAAGAAGTATCTCGAATACTGGTATGGGCGGAATCCAGCTCCTGTCTAATCTCTGCGGTTCATATCCCAGGTATTGACAATTGGAAAGCGGATTATCTCAGTCGCCAAACGTTACATCCGGGCGAGTGGTCTCTTCACCCAGAGGTGTTTCTTCAGATTGTTCAAATGTGGGGACTTCCAGAAATATATCTGATGGCTTCTCATCTAAACAAGAAACTTCCCAGGTATCTGTCCAGATCCAGGGATCCTCAGGCGGAAGCAGTGGATGCATTGTCACTTCCTTGGAAGTATCATCCTGCCTATATATTTCCGCCTCTAGTTCTTCTTCCAAGAGTAATCTCCAAGATTCTGAAGGAATGCTCGTTTTTTCTGCTGGTGGCTCCAGCATGGTCTCGCAGGTTTTGGTATACAGATCTTGTCCGCATGGCTTCTTGCCAACCGTGGACTCTTCCGTTAAGACCAGACCATCTGTCACAAGGTTCTTTTTTACCATCAGGATCTCAAATCCTTAAATTTAACGGTATGGAGATTGAACACTTAATTCTTAGTCAAAGAGGTTTCTCTGACTCTGTGATTAATACTATGTTACAGGCTCGTAGATCTGTATCTAGGAAGATATATTATCGAGTCTGGAAGACTTACATTTCTTGGTGTCTTTCTCATCATTTTTCCTGGCATTCTATTAGAATTCCAAGAATTTTTCAGTTTCTTCAGGATGGTTTGGATAAAGGTTTGTCTGCAAGTTCCTTGAAAGGACAAATCTCTGCTCTTTCTGTTCTTTTTCACAGAAGGATTGCTATTCTTCCTGATATTCATTGTTTTGTACAAGCTTTGGTTCGTATAAAACCTGTTATTAAGTCAATTTCTCCTCCTTGGAGTTTGAATTTGGTTCTGGGGGCTCTTCAAGCTCTTCCGTTTGAACCTATGCATTCACTGGACATTAAATTACTTTCTTGGAAAGTTTTGTTTTCTTTTGGCCATCTCTTCTGCTAGAAGAGTTTCTGAATTATCTGCTCTTTCTTGTGAATCTCCTTTTCTGATTTTCCATCAGGATAAGGCGGTGTTGAGAACTTCTTTTAAATTTTTACCTAAGGTTGTGAATTCTAACAACATTAGTAGAGCAATTGTGGTTCCTTCATTATGTCCTAATCCTAAGAATTCTAAGGAGAGATCATTGCATTCTTTGGATGTAGTTAGAGCTTTGAAATATTATGTTGAAGCTACTAAGAATTTCCGAAAGACTTCTAGTCTATTTGTTATCTTTTCCGGTTCTAGGAAAGCTCAGAAGGCCTCTGCCATTTCTTTGGCATCTTGGTTGAAATCTTTAATTCATCATGCTTATGTCGAGTCGGGTAAATCTCCGCCTCAAAGGATTACAGCTCATTCTACTAGGTCAGTTTCTACTTCCTGGGCGTTTAGGAATGAAGCTTCGATTGATCAGATTTGCAAAGCAGCAACGTGGTCTTCTTTGCATACTTTTACTAAATTCTACCATTTTTATGTGTATTCTTCTTCTGAAGCAGTTTTTGGTAGAAAAATACTTCAGGCAGCTGTTTCAGTTTGATTCTTCTGCTTATAATTTCAGTTTTCTTCATTATAAGATTTAAACTTTATTTTTCAGCGGAATTGGCTGTCTTTATTTTATCCCTCCCTCTCTAGTGACTCTTGCGTGGAAGATCCACATCTTGGGTAGTCATTATCCCATACGTCACTAGCTCATGGACTCTTGCTAATTACATGAAAGAAAACATAATTTATGTAAGAACTTACCTGATAAATTAATTTCTTTCATATTAGCAAGAGTCCATGAGGCCCACCCTTTTTTGTGGTGGTTATGATTTTTTTGTATAAAGCACAATTATTCCAATTCCTTGTTTTTTATGCTTTCGCTCCTTTCTTATCACCCCACTTCTTGGCTATTCGGTAAACTGATTTGTGGGTGTGGTGAGGGGTGTATTTATAGGCATTTTGAGGTTTGGGAAACTTTGCCCCTCCTGGTAGGAATGTATATCCCATACGTCACTAAATCATGGACTCTTGCTAATATGAAAGAAATGAATTTATCAGGTAAGTTCTTACATAAATTATGTTTTTGCTCGTTTTCACACGAGACCACTCCAGCTTTGTATGCTGAACCAGTGGTGCAGGGATTATACAAGGATATCACAAATGATATCCTTAAATCCCAATGTTCGATCATCTCTAATTTGGTGGATGGATCACCATCGTTTAATTCAAGGGGCCTCATTTGTTTGTCCAACCTGGACTGTGATCTCAACAGATGCGAGTCTTTCAGCTTGGGGAGCTGTATGGGGATCTCTGACAGCGCAAGGGGTTTGGGAATCTCAGGAGGCGAGATTACCAATCAACATTTTGGAACTCCGTGCGATTTTCAGAGCTCTTCAGTTTTGGCCTCTTCTAAAGAGAGAATCGTTTTATTTGTTTTCAAACAGACAATGTCACGACCGTGGCATATGTCAATCATCAAGGGGGGGACTCACAGTCCTCAAGCCATGAAAGAAGTATCTCGGATACTTGTATGGGCGGAATCCAGCTCCTGTCTAATTTCTGCGGTTCATATCCCAGGTGTAGACAATTGGGAAGCAGATTACCTCAGTCGCCAGACGTTACATCCGTGCGAATGGTCTCTTCATCCAGAGGTTTTTCTTCAGATTGTTCGAATCTGGGGTCTTCCAGAAATAGATCTGATGGCCTCTCATCTGAACAAGAAACTTCCCAGGTATCTGTCCAGATCCCGGGATCCTCAGGCGGAAGCAGTGGATGCGTTGTCACTTCCTTGGAATGATCATCCTGCTTATATCTTTCCGCCTCTAGTTCTTCTTCCAAAAGTGATCTCCAAAATTCTATTGGAGCGTTCATTTGTACTGCTGGTGGCTCCAGCATGGCCACACAGGTTTTGGTTTGCGGATCTCGTTCGGATGGCCAGTTGCCAACCTTGGACACTTCCATTAAGACCAGACCTTCTATCTCGAGGCCCATTTTTCCATCAGGATCTCAAATCATTAAATTTGAAGGTATGGAGATTGAACGCTTGATCCTCAGTCATAGAGGTTTCTCTGACTCAGTGATTAACACTATGTTACAGGCTCGTAAATCCGTCTCTAGAAAGATTTATTATCGAGTTTGGAAGACTTACATCTCTTGGTGTTCTTCTCATAAATTTTCCTGGTTTTCTTTCAGAATTCCTAGGATTTTACAATTTCTTCAGGATGGTTTGGATAAAGGTTTGTCTGCAAGTTCTTTGAAGGGACAAATCTCTGCTCTTTCTGTTCTTTTTCACAGAAAGATTGCTAATCTTCCTGATATTCATTGTTTTGTATAGGCTTTGGTCCGTATCAAACCTGTTATTAAGCCAATCTCTCCTCCTTGGAGTCTTAATTTGGTTTTGACAGCTTTACAGGCTCCTCCGTTTGAGCCTATGCATTCTCTGGACATTAAATTACTTTCTTGGAAAGTACTGTTCCTTTTGGCTATCTCTTCTGCTAGAAGAGTTTCTGAGTTATCTGCTCTTTCTTGTGAATCTCCTTTTCTGATTTTTCATCAGGATAAGGCGGTGTTGCGGACTTCATTTCAATTTTTACCTAAGGTTGTGAATTCTAACAACATTAGTAGAGAAATTGTTGTCCCTTCATTATGTCCTAATCCTAAGAATTCTAAGGAAAGATCGTTACATTCTTTGGATGTAGTTAGAGCTTTGAAATATTATGTTGAAGCTACTAAAGATTTTAGAAAGACTTCTAGTCTATTTGTTGTTTTTTCTGGTCCCAGGAAAGGTCAGAAAGCTTCTGCCATTTCTTTGGCGTCTTGGTTAAAGTCTTTGATTCATCATGCTTTTGTGGAGTCGGGTAAGTCCCGCCTCAAAGAATTACGGCTCATTCTACTAGGTCAGTTTCTACTTCCTGGGCTTTTAGGAATGAAGCTTCTGTTGATCAGATTTGCAAAGCAGCGACTTGGTCTTCTTTGCATACTTTTACTAAATTCTACCATTTTGATGTGTTTTCCTCTTCTGAAGCAGTTTTTGGTAGAAAAGTACTTCAGGCAGCTGTTTCTGTTTGATTCGTCTGCTTATAATTTCAGTTTTTTTTCATTATAAAGATTAAAACTTTTGATTTGGGTTGTGGATTATTTTTTTCAGCGGAATTGGCTGTCTTTATTTTATCCCTCCCTCTCTAGTGACTCTTGCGTTGAAGTTCCACATCTTGGGTATCTGCTATCCCATACGTCACTAGCTCATGGACTCTTGCTAATTACATGAAAGAAAACATAATTTATGTAAGAACTTACCTGATAAATTTATTTCTTTCATATTAGCAAGAGTCCATGAGACCCACCCTTTTTTTGTGGTGGTTATGATTTTTTTGTATAAAACGCAATTATTCCAATTCCTTATTTTTTGATGCTTTCACTCCTTTTATCACCCCACTTCTTGGCTATTCGTTAAACTGAATTGTGGGTGTGGTGAGGGGTGTATTTATAGGCATTTTAAGGTTTGGGAAACTTTGCCCCTCCTGGTAGGAATGTATATCCCATACGTCACTAGCTCATGGACTCTTGCTAATATGAAAGAAATTAATTTATCAGGTAAGTTCTTACATAAATTCTCTTGGCATTCTTTTAGAATTCCTAGAATTTTACAATTTCTTCAAGATGGTTTGGATAAGGGTTTGTCTGCAAGTTCCTTGAAAGGATAAATCTCTGCTCTTTCGGTTCTTTTTCACAGAAAGATTGCTAATCTTCCTGATATTCTTTGTTTTTTACAGGCTTTGGTTCGTATCAAACCTGTCATCAAGTCAATCTCTCCTCCTTGGAGTCTTAATTTGGTTCTGAGGGCTTTACAAGCTCTTCCGTTTGAACCTATGCATTCTCTGGACATTAAATTACTTTCTTGGAAAGTTCTGTTCCTTTTGGCCATATCTTCTGCTAGAAGAGTTTCTGAGTTATCTGCTCTTTCTTGTGAATCTCCTTTTCTGATCTTTCATCAGGATAAGGCAGTGTTGCGGACTTCATTTAATTTTTTACCTAAAGTTGTGAATTCTAACAACATTAGTAGAGAAATTGTTGTCCCTTCATTGTGTCCTAATCCTAAGAATTCTCTGGAGAGATCTTTACATTCTTTGGATGTAGTTAGAGCTTTGAAATATTATTTTGAAGCTACTAAAGATTTCTGGAAGACTTCTAGTCTATTTGTTGTCTTTTCTGGTTCTAGGAAAGGTCAGAAGGCTTCTGCCATTTCTTTGGCATCTTGGTTAAAGTCTTTGATTCATCATGCTTATTTAGAGTCTGGTAAATCCCCGCCTCAAAGGATTACGGCTCATTCTACTAGGTCAGTTTCTACTTCCTGGGCTTTTAGGAATGAAGCTTCTGTTGATCAGATTTGCAAAGCAGCAACTTGGTCTTCTTTGCATACTTTTACTAAATTCTACCATTTTGATGTTTTCTCTTCTTCAGAAGCAGTTTTTGGTAGAAAAGTACTTCAGGCAGCTGTTTCAGTTTGATTCTTCTGCTTATCATTTCAGTTTTTTTCATTATTAGATTAAAACTTTTTGATTTAGGTCGTGGATTATTATTTGGCTGTCTTTATTTTATCCCTCCCTCTCTAGTGACTCTTGCGTGGAAGTTCCACATCTTGAGTATCTGCTATCCCATACGTCACTAGCTCATGGACTCTTGCTAATTACATGAAAGAAAACATAATTTATGTAAGAACTTGCCTGATAAATTCATTTCTTTCATATTAGCAAGAGTCCATGAGGCCCACCCTTTTTGTGGTGGTTATGATTTTTTTGTATAAAGCACAATTATTCCAATTCCTTATTTTTGATGCTTTCGCTCCTTTCTTATCACCCCACTTCTTGGCTATTCGTTAAACTGAATTGTGGATGTGGTGAGGGGTGTATTTATAGGCATTTTGAGGTTTGGGAAACTTTGCCCCTCCTGGTAGGAATGTATATCCCATACGTCACTAGCTCATGGACTCTTGCTAATATGAAAGAAATGAATTTATCAGGTAACTTCTTACATAAATGATGTTTTTCAGAGTCTGTTGTTAACATGATTATTGAGCATTGAAGCCAGTCACCAAATTATTTATCATAAAGTGTGCAGAGTTTTATCTTCTTGGTGCAAATCACAAGTTTTCTGTTGGGATTGTTATTGAACTCCAAGGATTTTACAGTCTCTGCAAGATGGTTTAGATATGGGTTTATTAGCTAGATTCTTGAAGGGTCAGATTTCATCCCGTTTTCGGTGTTATATCATAAAAAAACTTGCCAGATTAACAAAAAATAAATGTTAAGACTCTTGTTAGGATTAGGCCAGTGGTTAGTCAAGCATCTTCTCCTTGAAATCTCAGTTTAGTATTGGGAGCACTTCATGTTTATCCTATTGAACCTATAAATTCTATGGAAATACAGCTTTTGTCATGGGATGTTTTGTTTCCTTTGGCTATATCTTCAGCAACAAGAGTTTTGTTACTTTCAGTTTTATCTTCAAGCTACTAAGGAATTCATACAGTCTTTATTCGTTTTTCAGGGAAGCGAAGTGGTTAGATGGCTATTGCTGTCAATTTATCCTCTATGTTGAAAGAACTGATTCACAAGACCTACTGGGAGGTGGAAAAATCTTCTTCACCTCAAATTACGACTCGCCCTACTAGATTTGTATCCACTTCTTGGGCTTTCAAAACAGATTTGCAAAGCTGTTTCTTGGTCTTCTCTACCATCTTTTTCAAAGTGTTATCATTTTGTGTCTTGTCTTTTCGGAGGTTGCATCTGCCAGGAAGGTTCTCCAGGGATCAGTGTCTGTTCACTTATGTTCCTTCCTATATTTGCCATCCCACCCTTTTTATGGTATCGTGGACGCCACAGCTTGGGTATTAGTTCCCATATGCCAATGCTATGGACACTCACCACATTATGAAGGAAAAACAAAATGTATGCTTGCCTGAATTAATTTCTTTACCTAATTTTTTAAAAATATCCATCAAATTGTTCCAACATGCTCCCTATTTACCTTGGTTTGTTCTTTCTGCTCTTCTGTTTTCTCCTTTTTCTTAGCTATACAATAGACTGGGGGGAATCAGGAAGTGAAATGGATTAAAGCTCTTGGTATGTTGAGTAATTTTTGCCTGCCTCCTGATTGAGTGTAGTTTATTCCCATTTCTCCAACATTGGTGTGTCCGGGTCACGGCGTCATCCATAACTTGTGGGAATATTATCTTCCCCAACAGGAAATGGCAAAGAGCACAGCAAAAGCTGTCCATATAGTCCCTCCTAGGCTCCGTCCACCCCAGTCATTCTCTTTGCCGCTGAACAAGCAGCATCTCCACGGAGATGGTGAAAAGTATGTGGTGTTTAGTTGTAGTTTTTTATTCTACTATCAAGAGTTTGTTATTTTAAAATAGTGCTGGTATGTACTATTTACTCTGAAACAGAAAAAGATGAAGAGTTCTGTTTGTGAGAGGAGTATGATTTTAGCAGCAGTAACTAAAATCGTTTGCTGTTTCCACATAGGACTGTTGAGATGAGATAACTTCAGTTGGGGGAAACAGTTGGCTGACTTTTCTGTTTAAGGTATGACTAGCCATATTTCTAACAAGACTGTGTAATGCTGGAAGGCTGTCATTTCCCCTCATGGGGACCGGTAAGCCATTTTCTTAGTCTCAAACAGAATAAAGGGCTTAATATGGGCTATAAAACTAGTAGACACTTTTATGGGCTAGATCGATTGCTTTATTTGGGCATTTTATACAGCTTGATGTTGAAATTCACACTTTATAAACTTTGGGGAACGTTTTTTTACGTCAAGCACTGGTTTAGACACCTTCCCAGTCAGGAAGGGCCTTCTCTGTAGTAGGCAGAGCCTCATTTTCGCGCCATTACTGCGCAGTTACTTTTGAGAGCAGGACATGCAGCTGCATGTGTGTGGGTCTGAAAGTAGTTGAAAAGGTTCCTAGAAGGCTTCATTTGGTATCGTATACCCCCCTGGGTTTGGTAAAGTCGCAGCAAAGGCTGTAGCTGGGACTGTAGAGGGGTTAAAACTGTAAACGGCTCCGGTTTCGTCATTTTAAGGGTTAAAGGTCTAAGATTTGGGGTGCAATGCTTTGAATGCTTTAAGACACTGTGGTGAAAATTTGGTTAAATTTGAACAATTCCTTCATAGTTTTTCACATATTCAGTAATAAAGTGTGCCCTGTTTAAAATTTAAAGAGACAGTAACGGTTTTGGTTTAAAACGGTTTTTGTTCTTTATTGACAAGTTTAAGCCTGTTTAACATGTCTGTGCCTTCAGATAAACTATGTTCTGTATGTATGGAAGCCAATGTGTCTCCCCCTTCAAAATTGTGTGATAATTGTGTCATAGCGTCCAAACAAAGTAAGGACAGTACTGCCACAGATAGTAAAGTTGCCCAAGATGATTCATCAGATGAAGGGAGTAGACATAGTTCTACATCATCTCCTTCTGTGTCTACACCAGTTTTGCCCACGCAGGAGACCCCTAGTACTTCTAGCGCGCCAATGCTTGTTACTATGCAACAATTGACGGCAGTAATGGATAACTCCATAGCAAATATTTTATCCAAAATGCCTGCATTTCAGAGAAAGCGCGATTGCTCTGTTTTAAACACTGTAGAGCAGGAGGGCGCTGATAATTGCTCTGTCATACCCTCACACCAATCTGAAATAGCCATGAGGGAGGTTTTGTCACATGGGGAAATTTCTGATTCAGGTAGAATTTCTCAACAGGCAGAACCTGATGTTGTGACATTTAAATTTAAATTAGAGCATCTCCGCGCACTGCTTAAGGAGGTGCTATCTACTCTGGATGATTGTGACAACCTGGTCATTCCAGAAAAATTGTGCAAGATGGACAATTTCCTAGAGGTTCCGGTGCACCCCGACGCTTTTCCTATACCCAAGCGGGTGGCGGACATAGTGAATAAGGAGTGGGAGAAGCCCGGCATACCTTTTGTCCCCCCTCCTATATTTAAGAAATTATTTCCTATGGTCGACCCCAGAAAGGACTTATGGCAGACAGTCCCTAAGGTCGAGGGGGCAGTTTCTACACTAGCCAAGCGCACTACTATTCCTATTGAGGATAATTGTGCTTTCAAAGATCCTATGGATAAAAAATTGGAGGGTTTGCTTAAAAAGATTTTTGTACAGCAAGGTTACCTCCTGCAACCTATTTCGTGCATTATTCCTGTCACTACAGCAGCGTGGTTCTGGTTCGAGGAACTAGAAAAGTCGCTTAGTAGAGAGACTCCGTATGAGGAGGTTATGGACAGAATTCACGCACTTAAGTTAGCTAATTCCTTTATTTTAGATGCTGCTTTGCAGTTAGCTAGATTAGCGGCGAAAAATTCAGGGTTTGCAATTGTGGCGCGCAGAGCGCTCTGGCTAAAGTCTTGGTCAGCGGATGTATTTTCCAAGACAAAATTGCTTAATATCCCTTTCAAGGGTAAAACCCTTTTTGGGCCAGAATTTAAAGAGATTATCTCAGACATCACTGGGGGTAAGGGCCACGCCCTCCCACAAGATAGGCCTTTCAAGGCCAAGAATAAGTCTAATTTTCGTTCCTTTCGCAATTTCAGGAACGGACCGGCCTCCAACTCTGCAGCCTCTAGACAAGAGGGCAATGCTTCACAAACCAAATCAGCCTGGAAACCGATGCAAGGCTGGAACAAGGGTAAGCAGGCCAAGAAGCCTGCTGCTGCTAACAAAACAGCATGAAGGAGTAGCCCCCGATCCGGGACCGTATCTAGTAGGGGGCAGACTCTTTCTCTTCGCTCAGGCTTGGGCAAGAGATGTTCAGGATCCCTGGGCACTAGAAATTGTTTCTCAGGGTTATCTTCTGGAATTCAAGGAACTACCCCCAAGGGGAAGGTTCCACATGTCTCACTTATCTTCAAACCAAATAAAGAGACAGGCATTCTTACATTGTGTAGAAGACCTGTTAAAAATGGGAGTGATACACCCAGTTCCAACTGTGGAACAAGGAATGGGGTTTTACTCAAATCTGTTTGTAGTTCCCAAAAAAGAGGGAACTTTCAGACCAATTCTGGATTTAAACAAATTTCTCAGAGTGCCATCGTTCAAAATGGAAACTATTCGAACGATTTTACCTACAATCCAGGAGGGTCAATTTATGACTACCGTGGATCTAAAGGATGCGTATCTACATATTCCTATCCACAAAGATCATCATCAGTTCCTAAGGTTCGCCTTTCTGGACAAACATTACCAGTTTGTGGCTCTCCCATTCGGGCTAGCCACTGCTCCAAGGATTTTCACAAAGGTACTCGGGTCCCTTCTAGCGGTTCTAAGACCAAAGGGCATTGCAGTGGCACCTTACTTGGACGACATTCTGATACAAGCGTCGTCTCTTTCAAAGGCAAAGGCTCACACAGACATCGTTCTGGCCTTTCTCAGATCTCACGGATGGAAAGTGAACATAGAAAAAAGTTCCCTGTCTCCGTCGACAAGAGTTCCTTTCTTGGGGACAATAATAGATTCTTTAGAAATGAAGATTTTCCTGACAGATGTCAGAAAGTCGAAACTTCTAAACGCTTGTCAAGTTCTTCACTCTGTTCCACGTCCTTCCATAGCTCAGTGCATGGAAGTAGTAGGGTTGATGGTTGCAGCAATGCACATAGTTCCTTTTGCGCGAATTCATCTAAGACCATTACAACTGTGCATGCTGAAACAGTGGAATGGGGACTATACAGACTTGTCTCCAGTGATTCAAGTAGATCAGAAGACCAGAGACTCACTCCGTTGGTGGCTAACCCAGGATCACCTGTCCCAGGGAATGAGCTTCCGCAGACCAGAGTGGGTCATCGTCACGACCGACGCCAGTCTAGTGGGCTGGGGTGCGGTCTGGGACTCCCTGAAAGCTCAGGGGCTATGGTCTCGGGAAGAGTCTCTTCTCCCGATAAACATTCTGGAACTGAGAGCGATATTCAATACTCTCAGGGCTTGGCCTCAACTAGCAAAGGCCAGATTCATAAGATTCCAATCAGACAACATGACGACTGTTGCTTACATCAACCATCAGGGGGGAACAAGGAGTTCCCTGGCGATGAGAGAAGTGACCAAAATCATAAAATGGGCGGAGGATCACTCCTGCCACCTATCTGCGATCCACATCCCAGGAGTGGGAAAACTGGGAGGCGGATTATCTGAGTCGTCAGACATTCCATCCGGGGGAGTGGGAACTCCACCCGGAGATATTTGCCCAGTTGACTCAATTATGGGGCATTCCAGACATGGATCTGATGGCGTCTCGTCAGAACTTCAAGGTTCCTTGCTACGGGTCCAGATCCAGGGATCCCAAGGCGACTCTAGTGGATGCATTAGTAGCACCTTGGACCTTCAACCTAGCTTATGTGTTTCCACCGTTTCCTCTCATTCCCAGGCTGGTAGCCAGGATCAAGCAGGAGAGGGCCTCGGTGATCTTGATAGCTCCTGCGTGGCCACGCAGGACTTGGTATGCAGACCTGGTGAATATGTCATCGGCTCCACCATGGAAGCTACCTTTGAGACAGGATCTTCTAGTACAAGGTCCATTCGAACATCCAAATCTACTTTCCCTCCAGCTGACGGCTTGGAAATTGAACGCTTGATTTTATCTAAGCGTGGGTTTTCGGATTCTGTAATAGATACTCTGGTACAAGCCAGAAAACCTGTAACTAGAAAAATTTACCATAAAATATGGAAAAGATATATCTGTTGGTGTGAATCCAAGGGATTCTCATGGAGTAAGATCAAAATTCCTAGGATCCTTTCCTTTCTCCAAGAAGGTTTGGATAAGGGATTATCAGCGAGTTCTCTAAAGGGACAGATTTCTGCTTTATCTGTCTTGTTATACAAACGACTGGCAGCTGTGCCTGATGTTCAAGCTTTGTTCAGGCTTTGGTCAGGATCAAGCCTGTTTACAGACCTTTGACTCCTCCCTGGAGTCTGAATTTAGTTCTTTCAGTTCTTCAAGGGGTTCCGTTTGAACCTCTACATTCCATAGATATTAAGTTGTTATCTTGGAAAGTTCTGTTTTTGGTTGCTATTTCTTCTGCTAGAAGAGTTTGAGTTATCTGCTTTGCAGTGTAATCCGCCTTATCTGGTGTTCCATTCAGATAAGGTTGTTTTGCGTACCAAACCTGGTTTCCTTCCAAAGGTTGTTTCCAACAAGAATATTAACCAGGAAATAGTTGTGCCTTCTTTGTGTCCGAATCCAGTTTCAAAGAAGGAACGTTTGTTACACAATTTAGATGTAGTTTGTGCTTTAAAGTTCTATTTAGAAGCAACAAAGGATTTCAGACAAACGTCTTCTCTGTTTGTCATTTATTCTGGCAAGAGGAGAGGTCAAAAAGCTACTGCTACCTCTCTTTCCTTTTGGCTGAAAAGCATCATCCGATTGACTTACGAGACTGCCGGACGGCAGCCTCCTGAACGCATCACAGCTCACTCTACTAGGGCTGTGGCTTCCACATGGGCCTTCAAGAACGAGGCTTCTGTTGATCAGATATGTAAGGCAGCGACTTGGTCTTCCCTGCACACTTTTGCCAAATTCTACAAATTTGATACTTTTGCTTCTTCGGAGGCTATTTTTGGGAGAAAGGTTTTGCAAGCCGTGGTGCCTTCTGTTTAGGTAACCTGATTGGCTCCCTCCCTTCATCCGTGTCCTAAAGCTTTGGTATTGGTTCCCACAAGTTATGGATGACGCCGTAAACCGGACACACCAATGTTGGAGAAAACAGAATTTATGCTTACCTGATAAATTACTTTCTCCAACGGTGTGTCCGGTCCACGGCCCGCCCTGGTTTTTTAATCAGGTTTGATGAATTTCTTTAACTACAGTCACCACGGCACCTTATGGTTTCTCCTGTTTTTTCTCCTGTCCTTCGGTCGAATGACTGGGGTGGGCGGAGCCTAGGAGGGACTATATGGACAGCTTTTGCTGTGCTCTTTGCCATTTCCTGTTGGGGAAGAGAATATTCCCACAAGTTATGGATGACGCCGTGGACCGGACACACCGTTGGAGAAAGTAATTTATCAGGTAAGCATAAATTCTGTTTTTTCAAGGCTTGTGAACTCTCAACACCATGAAAGAAATTTAATTTTCAGATAAGCATAGATTTTGTTTTATCGCATATCATAAAATGGTGGCTCAAGACTGCTGAGCTCTCTTTCAAAACCCTTGTACGTGCACCTTATGCCAGGGGAAAAGTGCCTTTCAACCCCTGATGGGCGGCCAGTAGTGGGTCACGACCAGTGGTTGATATAATCTCTGCTGTGAATTATTTTGTAAGTTAATTTTATTTTTACACCAAATTGAAACATTGTTGATTTGTAAAAAGATGACACCAAATTGAAACATTGTTGATTTGTAAAAAGATGAATATGTACCTAATTTAGTATCTGATTTATAATTCCAGGAGGATGCTCAAGAAGAATTTGGTTGGAAGCTAGTCCATGGGGATATTTTTCGCCAACCAAAAAAAGGAATGTTGCTTTCTGTTTTTCTGGGTCAGGGAACCCAAATTTTCATTATGACGTTTATTACATTATGTAAGTAAAACTGTTGAAATACTTTAGAATACGTTTGTAAAATATGGCATAAACATTGTTATTCAAGTTCCTCTAGATTTAAAACAATGTATTATGATCAATGTTCAATGGTTGATATAATCCTACCATGTGCAGTTTTCACAAAAATATTTGTTTGCTTTTTAATCCTATATTTATTTACTAACACCATACCTGGAGAACATTACAATAAAATAGCTGGTTGCTCTTTAAAAGAAAACAAAATCAAAGGGTTTTGTACTGTGTACTGGATGCTTTTAAAAGCAAAAACATAGACTTAAAGTGAAGGTCAATTTAAATGTATCTGTGCCCGGTCTTTAATAATCCTATTAAAACAAGGGCACTTAAATTAATCAAATTTGACATTACACTTGTTTTCTTCAAAAACGTACCTTTTAATCCTGACAGCTGCTGCAGCGCTTCCTCCGCCCATCGCAAGTCCTCTTTGCGTGTCCAAAATGATGAATCCGGCTTCCTCCAATCACGGCATTGCCTCAGGCCATGATCCCCCCCCGGGGGGAAAGCCGTGATTGGAGGTAGATGGATTCGTCATTTCTGACGTATGAAGAGGCTTCCGACAGCTGGGGGAATCGCTGGAGCGGCTGTCAGGATTAAAGGTAAATTTTTGAAGAAAACAAGTGAAATGTCAATTTTGATGAATTAAAGTGCACTTGTTTTTAATAGGATTATTAAAAACCGGGCACCGATTCATCTAAATTGACCTTCACTTTAATAGATCACTACCGTCTCACATCAATTGGGGGAGACTTTTTTTAGACATAATTTGCAATCTTTTCCATTCCCACAAAAACTATTCTTTTAGAACATGCCTTTTGAAAACATTGTAGTTCCACTTTTAGTGCTGGTTAAGTTCCAAGAACACCAAAAATTTGCATTCTATACCCATGTTTTCAATAAAAATATTAACTGAAAATTGAAAGATGAATGCAATTTCATACAGGTGGTGAGAGTCCACAATCCATTACTCCTGGGAGTTACACTCCTGACCACTAGAAGGAGGCAATGATTGCCAAAACTCCAAGAGCCCTTAAAACCCCTTACACCTTACTGGAAACTAGTCTTGTCTTTCTCATCACATGAGGAAGGGATAGAATGGAGGTGCTCCTGATGCTGTTTTGTGAGATGGGTCCTCAGACTGATTTGAGTCCCAGTTTCCCTCCGATAACTGCTGTTGGACAGAGGGAAGCTTTTGGAGTATGGGTAGTGGCACAATTGCACCCAGTGGGAGTTATTCACAAGCCTGCCACATGTGTCGCAGCCCTCCTCTGGGTTCTATTTTATACTCCACATATAGAGATCCTCTGCTTTCTTGTGTACAGCACTGGATTGGTACTCAACTGCTTATGGTAAGTCCAGTAGTTTGGGTATCATAGCCTGTGGACTATTATCTCTGGCATTTTTTATGTGGTATGAATATGCAGGTACCTTATACCTAGGGTGGCCATATTGCCTCTTTAAAAAGGGACACATATGAAAAATACATATGTCAGTGCTGTTTCCAGGACTGTTTAAATAAATGTTTTGTATAAGAACCCTGACATATGTATTTTTCATATGTGTCCCTTTTTAAAGCGACAAAATGGTCACCCTACTTGTACCCTATCTTTTTTATTGCCTTGGGTGTATGCTAAGTTTTTTTAATTTTGTTAGCTCATGATTGCTTATTCGTCAATTTATTTTGGTGTTTGTATAAATTAGCTTTTCACTTGTTAGGTGTATCCAGTCCACGGATCATCCATTACTTGTGGGATATTCTCCTTCCCAACAGGAAGTTGCAAGAGGATCACCCACAGCAGAGCTGCTATATAGCTCCTCCCCTAACTGCCATATCCAGTCATTCTCTTGCAAGCTCTCAACATAGCTGGAGGTAGTAAGAGGAAAGTGGTAAAATATAGTTAGTTTTTTCTTCAATCAAAAGTTTATTGTTTTTAAATGGTACCGGAGTGTACTATTTTATCTCAGGCAGCATTTAGAAGAAGAATCTGCCTGTGTTTTTCTATGATCTTAGCAGAAGTAACTAAGATCCACTGCTATTCTCACATATGTCTGAGGAGTGAGGTAACTTCAGAGGGCGAATGGCGTGCAGGGTATCCTGCAATAAGGTATGTGCAGTTAAGTTTTTCTAGGGATGGAATTTGCTAGAAAATGCTGCTGATACCGGATTAATGTAAGTTAAAGCCTAAATACAGTGATTTAATAGCGACTAGTATCAGGCTTGCTATCAGAGGTATATACTCTGATTAATGTGCAATATAAAACGTTTGCTGGCATGTTTAATCGTTTTTATATATGCTTTGGTGATAAAACTTATTGGGGCCTAGTTTTTTCCACATGGCTGGCTTTATTTTTGCCTAGAAACAGTTTCCTGAGGCTTTCCACTGTTATAGTATAAAAGTTACAGTTGGTGCAGTTAAAATTACAAACTGTGACATGCAGCTTCCCTCAGCAGTCCCCTGCATGCTATAGGACATTTCTGAAGGGCTCAAAAGGCTTCAAAAGTAGGAGCTGTGGCAGTTGTTATGACTGTTTAAAAGACATATTTTTCGTTTTGTTAATCTGTTTTTTGTATTAAGGGGTTAATCATCCATTTGCAAGTGGGTGCAATGCTCTGCTAACTTGTTACATATACTGTAAAAATTTCGTTAGTTTAACTGCCTTTTCTTTCATGTAATTAGCAAGAGTCCATGAGCTAGTGACGTATGGGATATACATTCCTACCAGGAGGGGCAAAGTTTCCCAAACCTCAAAATGCCTATAAATACACCCCTCACCACACCCACAAATCAGTTTTACAAACTTTGCCTCCCATGGAGGTGGTGAAGTAAGTTTGTGCTAGATTCTACGTTGATATTCGCTTCGCAGCAGGCTGGAGCCCGGTTTTCCTCTCAGTGTTGCAGTAAATGTAAGAGAGATGTGAAGAGAGTATTGCCTATTTGAATTCAATGGTCTCCTTCTACGGGATCTATTTCATGGGTTCTCTGTTATCGGTCGTAGAGATTCATCTCTTACCTCCCTTTTCAGATCGACGATATACTCTTATATATACCATTACCACTACTGATTCTCGTTTCAGGACCGGTTTGGCTTTCTACTACATGTAGATGAGTGTCCTGGGGTAAGTAAGCCTTATATTTTGTGACACTCTAAGCTATGGTTGGGCACTTTTATATAAAGTTCTAAATATATGTGTTTAAACATTTATTTGCCTTGATTCAGGATGTTCAATATTCCTTATTTCAGACAGTCAGTTTCATTATTTGGGATAATGCAGATGAATAATACATTTTTCTTACCTTAAATTTGACTTTTTTTCCTGTGGGCTGTTAGGCTCGAGGGGGCTGAAAATGCTTCATTTTATTGCGTCATTCTTGGCGCGGACTTTTTTGGCGCGAAACATTTTCTGTGTCATTTCCGGCGTCATACTTGTCGCCGGAAGTTGCATCATTTTTTTTTTTACATTTTCGTGCCAAAAATGTCGGCGTCACCGGATGTGGCGTCATTTTTTGGCGCTAAAAGCTTTTAAGCGCCAAATATTGTGGGCCTCTTTTTTGGCGCTAAAAAATATGGGCGTCATTATTGTCTCCACATTATTTAAGTCTCATTGTTTGTTTGCTTCTGGTTGCTAGAAGCTTGTTCATTGGCATTTTTTCCCATTCCTGAAACTGTCATTTAAGGAATTTGATAATTTTGCTTTATATGTTGTTTTTTCTATTACATATTGCAATATGTCTCAGATTGACCCTGAATCAGAAGATACTTCTGGAAAATCGCTGCCTGATGCTGGATCTACCAAAGTTAAGTGTATTTGTTGTAAACTTGTGGTAACTGTCCCTCCGGCTGTTGTTTGTGATGAATGTCATGATAAACTTACTAATGCAGATAATATTTCCTTTAGTACTGTTCCATTACCTGTTGCTGTTCCATCAACATCTAATACTCAGGGTGTTCCTGTTAACATAAGAGATTTTGTTTCTAAATCTATTAGGAAGGCTATGTCTGTTATTCCTCCTTCCAGTAAACGTAAAAGGTCTTTTAAAACTTCTCATTTTCCAGATTAATTTTTAGATGAACATCATCATTCTGATTCTGTTTCTGATGATGATTTGTCTGGTTCAGAGCATTCTGTTTCAGAGATTGACACTGATAAATCTTCATTTCTTTCATGTAATTAGCAAGAGTCCATGAGCTAGTGATGTATGGGATATACATTCCTACCAGGAGGGGCAAAGTTTCCCAAACCTCAAAATGCCTATAAATACACCCCTCACCACACCCACAAATCAGTTTTACAAACTTTGCCTCCTGTGGAGGTGGTGAAGTAAGTTTGTGCTAGATTCTATGTTGATATGCGCTCCGCAGCAGGTTGGAGCCCGGTTTTCCTCTCAGCGTGCAGTGAATGTCAGAGGGATGTGAAGAGAGTATTGCCTTTTTGAATTCAATGATCTCCTCCTACGGGGTCTATTTCATAGGTTCTCTGTTATCGGTCGTAGAGATTCATCTCTTACCTCCCTTTTCAG